>NW_009258117.1:6692055-6984624 GCF_000149755.1 Phytophthora sojae
TGGGCCCATCGGCGTCTGCGCGATCGTCAACCCTCCGTACGAGGGGATCGCCGCCATCGACAAAGCGCTCGGAGTCGGCGCCGGAACCATCATGTGCGTCGGCGTCGGCACGGACGGCACCGGTCGAGACATGACCGCCGTAGTCTGCACAGGCACGCTCTGCATCGGAGCCGCGTTCGGCGTCGGCACTCCCGTGGCCGCCACCGTTCCAGCCGCTCCCCCAAGATATTGCTGCAGTGCCTGCCGCAGTAGCGAGCCGAGGTACGCCTCCGCCGAGGGGTTCACGTTCCCCGGAGCGGGCGCGCTCTGAGTCGGCAGGGTCGCCACCGTCGGCTGCGCAGACACCACCGGCTGGCTCACTGGCCACGCCGTGCTCGCAGCTTGATACGCTTGGGCAGCCGCACTTGACGTATGTGGCACCTGTCCCGTGCCTCCCGCCGTCGGCGGAGGTAGACTCGTTCCTCCTCCCTGTTGAACCGTAGGACCCTGGGATGCCGGTGGGGGCGTGCTCAAAGCCCGCGTCAATACCCGCGCCAGCAATTCCACGTTCGGATTCCCGCTCGACCCGCGAGTACCACTTCGACGGCAGGTACCGGGCCGGTACCGTCGGGTGGGACTCACGGGTCGAGCGGGAATCCGAACGTGGAATTGCTGGCGCGGGTATTGACGCGGGCTTTGAGCACGCCCCCACCGGCATCCCAGGGTCCTACGGTTCAACAGGGAGGAGGAACGAGTCTACCTCCGCCGACGGCGGGAGGCACGGGACAGGTGCCACATACGTCAAGTGCGGCTGCCCAAGCGTATCAAGCTGCGAGCACGGCGTGGCCAGTGAGCCAGCCGGTGGTGTCTGCGCAGCCGACGGTGGCGACCCTGCCGACTCAGAGCGCGCCCGCTCCGGGGAACGTGAACCCCTCGGCGGAGGCGTACCTCGGCTCGCTACTGCGGCAGGCACTGCAGCAATATCTTGGGGGAGCGGCTGGAACGGTGGCGGCCACGGGAGTGCCGACGCCGAACGCGGCTCCGATGCAGAGCGTGCCTGTGCAGACTACGGCGGTCATGTCTCGACCGGTGCCGTCCGTGCCGACGCCGACGCACATGATGGTTCCGGCGCCGACTCCGAGCGCTTTGTCGATGGCGGCGATCCCCTCGTACGGAGGGTTGACGATCGCGCAGACGCCGATGGGCCCACCGCCAACCACCGCAGGAGCTCCTTGCACCAGCTCCCGGAGGGAGGCGTCCAGCGCACGCCGCCCACGCGACGTCTCCAGCAGGCTCGCACGCCCCTGGGCCTCGGCGCCCATCCTCAGGTCCGGTCGCTCGGGCGCCTCGCCCACGAGCACCGTAGCAGCCTCTGCACCTGGAGCCTCGTCGTCTTGCCCGACGGCTTGCTCCTCCGCGATCGGGCCCAGCACGTTGCCAGCCGCCACTTCCTCAGTGCTGGTCTCGCTCTCGCTGCTGCCGGACACGTCCGTGGCGCCCTCGAAGTCGAAGTTCGACTTGCTCCCGTCGGTCACGCCACCACCCTGCCCGTCGCCGGGCGTCCTTGGAGAACTCATCCAGTTCCCCACCGCCTTCTTCCTTCAGCACGCCTTGATCCAGGCGCCTCTCTTGTCAGTGAGAAGTACCCTGCTTCTCCACCAACTTGTCGCGGTCCTCCTCCGTTAGGGTCGAGTACTTCGGCCAACAAAGAGTAGACGCGTAGCTTGCTGGTAAGACGCTAGAAGAAAGGAAGGCAATCTCGTAAAAATGCAAAGGGTTTCTTGCTTTCAACGAGGAGAATTCACGACTGAATCCTTCACCACATCATGCGCGGCCGACGGCTACCCCGCCGACCCGCTTCCTTTCCTACTGCAACCACTTGGTGACGCCACACCTCCCGTGCACGAGCTTCCTGGCGTCCATGACACCCGTCCTTGGCGGCTGGCGACCGAACGTTCCACGCCCAGCCCGCCATCTCGCGTCATTTTTGCCTTGAAGAGTGGGATAACCACTCACACTTGATATGCTTGCCCGTGCTGCCCTTGCTCCTCTTGAATTCGCGCCTCTTCGTGCTCCAGCGCGCCTTCGAGCATCGTCAGGAAAGCTGTCAGTCGAGGTCTCAGACGTGATCCGTGACACTAACTACAAATGAGATAATGCTGATCATGAATTTGTAGCGGACAGCGGCGACCCAAGCAACGCACAGAGTGCAAACGCAAACAATACATAGGTTACTAGGAGACAGAGGTGAGCTTGGGGCTTAAGATACCTATTTGCTTCAGGGAACCAGACAAGAAGCTCGTAGTTCGAGGTTGGAGTCACATCATGATTTTCGTTTTTTAGGGGAGGCAGTAATACTGCCGCAGTATTCGTAAAAAATATAAATAAATATAAAACTTAAAAGTTTAATAACTATCCTTTGTTCGAAATTCACGCCCACTTAAGCTAAGCCAAGCGGCTTAGTTCGTCTGGTTTGTACACGTCACCAGCCGATACACAAGAATCATTTCATTAATTGATGACATTCTAGGCACTACATAATATATATTAGTATATTCACAACCCGCGCGTGACAAAACGTTTTTTTTACTGTGTTGTTTGGGGGTATTAGTGACTCCAACCTTTTACCAGCCTGCGTACAGACCACTCAGCATAATGTTGCCAGCCTTACCGGCAAAACTATTCTCGACAGCTCTGACGTTCTTCAGTTAAGCTTTCCTAGCTCGCTAATCCAGTCGTGGTGCTTGCCCTTGTAGTACTCGGAGTAGCGATGCCACATGTAGTACTGACCGTAGGTCTGCTAATCATCATCAGACACCTTTCTCAGCACCTTGTGGTCAAACTTCTTAATCGCAGCTACTTCGGGGTTGAGCTTCAGCATCGTGAACAGATCGTCCGGGGTTTTCAACGCGCTTTCCAGAGCCGTGTACTTTTCGATGAGCGAACGTTGAAGAGCCTCCAGAGTCAGAGACTTTGTCTCGGCGAGTTGCTTGATCGATTTGGATCTTGTGAACCACTTCAGCACCTTCGGTGACGTCTCAGCCTTAATGACGACTTGTTCGGACAAACTCGACAACCACGTAGCCATGTCATCGTAGAAGTTGTTCCCTCGCTCTTCATCGGTCAAGTCCTTGTCAGTCTCGCTGGTTCTCAAGGATCGAACGCCTTTGTTCCCCGAAAAACGGTATATGGCACTAGCGATATCCGAAGAAGTCGCCTTGGAGACCGCTGAGTCCAACGTTCGTAGAGGCCGAAACGACATCGCAGCATGCGAGCAGGGCGGTGACAGCAAGTAGAAGAAAAAACCCACGCTGCATTGTGGCTCGTACTTCAGCACTTGGGAGCTTGGAAGAAAATTGCGAAGTGAATTCAAACTTGCAGTCACATGAAATAAGACGAAATCTTTGTCGTCACGGATGACTTCCGAATCTAGAAAAGGTAAAGCTGTAGCACGCTTCGTGACTTGACTGGGCGAGCATTTGTCTGATCGCATTTGGCTTGAGAGGAGTGGACATTTTGTGGGGGTACTGACTGTACTGTACGTGCGGAAAGTTCTTGCGTGACAAATCTGTTTAGTATGTCTAGGGAGATGTAAACATTTTAAAGTTTTGTCACGCAGTAGTGGCGACCGGATCGGATCACCGGCCCCGCTGCAAAGTGTATCCAAAACACCAGTTTCAGTTCTTCACTTTTTCTAAATGCAAGAACACCCCAGAATTGCTCCAAGCACTTGGTCCGACGTGTGAATTGTCCGAGTCGCGGTTTCCTCGACCCATGAAATATGTACTCTCGCAACGTACGGTCTCGTTATTTAAAGTGTTTAGTACGTTGAGGATGATACGAAACAGCAGATCCAAGGTCAAGATTCCCAACACGTTGCTTTTTTTCAGTTTTGCGAGTAGCACCTCACGCACTGTGTTGAGTATATTATTGTACATAACTTATCCTTCCGATTACTGTACCGGTACTACTTAGTAGTGGAGAATTTTCGTCGTGCTGCTCCGTTGAGTTGCTTAGGGGTGACCTCCTGAAGTTGAGTCTCCACGACGCCCCCGCTCTCCAAATGGCTCTGATGAAGCCTTCGACCAGTTGGATCTAAGCACCACGAGTATAAATATATCAAGAGTGTGAATTGCTGATGACACCCCCGACTTTCGTATTCGCCTACTACTACAGGTAGCCCCCCCCCATGTGCTCGTAGCCTTCCCCTCACTTGCATTATGGTCAGTGCCTTCATTTCATCGTCCCCGCCGGACGGCAGGATCGGGCTTTTATCGGGTTCGTGATTTTAACCAGAAAATATGAAACTAACTTTGACAGCAAGTATTGCAGGTTCGCTAAACAAGAAGAGGGAGAACAGAAAACAATGTTGAAAAAACATCGACACCCCGATCGGCATGTGCTGGGACATGGCACACGCCATAGATGATTTCCAACCTTTTCTTCTTCATTTCCGTTTTCGTCACTCAAGTCGAGGTGGGAGACGCTATGGACAGGCTGCCGCTGCAGTCAAGCTCGACCCTTTTCGAGACAGTGAGTATGCTGACAAGAACGAAGACATGACCATTTTTGTGGCGGACGATATCCTCGTGGAGACGTGGAATCAATTTGCAGAATTAGACGAAGAATTGCCTCGAGATCTTCGTCTTCAGCAGCTCGTCTGGTTTGACAACAGCGTGTGGATTGTGGAGTATCCTCTCTCAATTCCCCACGAAGTAGCGAACTCCTGCATCTCGCAGAAATTCATCCTTCTGGAAGGAGGCATCACCTTTGGGCACGTAGCTCAAACGGGTCCTGGACCCAACGAGCAACAAGTCACGTACGCACCAGATTATTCTTTCGGACCCTTTCCTACGCTGCCAGGGATCCAAGTACCTGAAGGGGTTCGCCACGGGTGGGTGACGCTGATTGTCGAAGTCATGTACATGCAGCAATGGCAAACGGTGTACCCGAAGGTGGCCATGTACCGGCAACTCCCTGGGATTCAGTATATCTTCTGCCTGAAGCTGTCGGCTCGACTGAATCTCTGTTCGTACGAGCTCTACGAAGTGGGAAACAACGATTCTACCTTTCCCAACCCCGCGATTCGTGTCTCGTTCGACATTAGAACCGTCCAGCCCAACCACCCGTTCGTCGTCCAGTTCGACTCGCGACGCGTTTTGGCACTGCCTGCAGACGGAGAGCTGCCCCCGGGCTGGCAAGACAAAATTACGCTTGATGTCGTTGCGTTAGCCCATCGTGTGCGGGAGGCAGACAGCAGCTTTGTACGTTGATTGCTGCAGTCCAGAGCTTCAATCGCAGCTATCGCAATTTGATCTAGGATTTCACTCAATTATCTTCGGTATGCACTTGCTGCCGAAAAAAGCAAGTACTATACTCGACGACTTGAGATGTATTTTTATCAAGCAGAAGTAGTTGGAACCTCGTTCTGTGCGGATTTCTCTCATTAGGAGGAAACATTTAGAACTCAACAGAGGCTTCATGGCCTTCCTGGCTACTGAGGATCGCTTTGGTCCTGAGTTGGACAGATACAGGCAGGGTGAACCGGTAAGGCTCCAACTCGTCTATTACGGAGGACACAAGTTAACTCTAACGCTGTTTGACCGGTTCAGAATCCATACACTTACACGCCTGAAGATGACCGAGTCTCGCTGCCTGGTGGGGAGAATGTAAGCGGAACCTTTGGTTACCATCGGTCCGAGCAACACGAAAAACCGTCCCATTTCGTGATTGCGGCCTCCTCTTCGCCAGCGATAGCCGCCACTCTGAAAGCTTTAGAAGATAATTCACTGCAGCGCATGCGTGATACTAGCGAGCCAACTCCTTGTACCTATGCACCGACAATAGAGGGCCAATTTCGTCGGGTCTACACGATGAAGGAGATCTTGGCCGAGCGCAAGCGCAACGCGATTCAGCGAAAACTGGTGAAAAATGAAGACGCGATGACAGCTCAAGAGCTGCATCTAGCGTTGGGTCCGGGCAGCTACGATGTGAACCACGACGTAAGACTAATCTGCTCTTTGTCATAACGCGTCGGTTAGTATATCTGACTGCTGTTTGTGCGTTGCAGACAAACCAAGAAATGATTGCTACTCCATTTACATTCACACACGAGAAGCGGCACGGAATCCTGGATAATGCAGCCGCGCTGGGGCGAGTGGGGTGTAGTCCAGGCCCAGCGCTTTATCGCGTCGAAAGCAGTACAGCCGTCCCCTCAGCTTCAACTGTTGCAAGTGTCCCGTTCCGATCAAAACATGCCAGTGCATTTGTCACGGTAAGGATCCTGTCGCCTTGTATAATAAGGGTTCTATCTCACGAAATCATCTTTGCGGTGCAGCGCGTGCGCAGTGACAGTCAACTGCATCGGCAGCAGAAGAAAGATGCTGCGCTGTACTCGAAGGAACTAGCAAAATCCTACCAAGAGCTTGGTGCGAGCGTTCAGGTGGCGAATCCTTAGCTCTAAAGTGTACACGTCGTCACCAGCTAACTTCGAATGAATCGTGAATATGTGTTGTTTTATTCAGCGACTTGGGAACCGACTTGCATCTCCAGAGCTTCGTGACCAAACCTTTCGGCGGTTCGACAAGGATGTGAGCGCAGTTGAAGCTTATCGAAGAGGACCAGGCAGCTACGGCTCTTCGTGTGAGTGTAGTAGCCCTCATCGACGAAAATCAACCAGCAACGGTGACAGTGCCAAGAATGATGAGGGCGCTTGCACTCGACCCGACTGCTTCCAGCAATCCCCATTGCCGTCTATTAGACACAAACCAACCACCTCCTTCGGTCTCGTGGCCAGTCGAGACTTGCTGACGTCCATGATCGCAGCAGGCCACGCCAGTGCACACACCATCGGACCGGGTGTATACGATGCGCATCCATCGTCCTTCATTGTGCCCACCCACAACCTAGGGTACAAGCAAGAGATGAAGCGAGTGGAGCCCAAATCCAGGCCTCAAGGTGCGGGTAGAAGCCAAGCCAGATCTGCAGACAGTGGCGACACGCGGAGACTGAGTCGGAAGGAGATGTGGAACGTCATGAAGCAAGGGCCAACGCTGCCTTCGTAGCTAACGGTAGTCTACTGTAGTTGCGCAAATACGCCTTTTAGCTTTGCTGGCTGTGCTGCTGGTCTCTATCAGCCAGTTCGTCGAAGAATCACAGCCCAGTTCGACTCGTCATAGTAGCTTTCCTCCACCTCGGCGTTGCCTGCAAGTGCCACCAGACTCTCGAGCTCGCCTTGCTTGAACATGTGGCAATACCTTTGCATCACCACGCGCGCTTGCACCTTAGAGCTCGATCTATCACCAGCGTTAGCATCGTCCCCTTCCTCACTCGAGTCCTTCGGGGATTCTTCAGCTTGCTCATCTTCTTGACTAGTTTCTGCAGCGTCAGTCTCAGTCGAGGATTCTTCAGTGGAAAAGGCGAAACGCTTGTCCAGGTTCCACGGCACCATAAAGTCCTGTCGGCCCTCCTCAAAGCGCCGACGAGAGCCCTTCATTTGCTCATGCGCCCAAGCGTAAATGATTCCACGGCCTCCAACACGTAAAACACGAAGGAGCTCCTTCACTGCAGCCAGTTGGTGGCCGAGTGTACTGAGATGGTGGAGCACAGCGATCGACAGCGCTGCATCGCACGAGTTCGAGCGCAGCGGAACGGCCAGCGCGTCGCACACCATCGCCTCAAGGCCGCGATCGCGACAGATTTTAACGAGGCGCGAGCTGCGGTCCCCACCCACGACAAAACTCTGAGCCGCGTCCACACACTTCATGTACTTGCCGTTGCCGCATCCGAGATCAGCGATCATAGACCCGCTAGGCAGCGACGACACAAATTGAGCAACTCGCGGCCACGGACTGTGGCGGGTGCTGCTGAAGTGCGCCGCTACAGTCTCGTAGAACTCGTGCACATACTGCTGCTCCAACGCTGTAGGCGCCAAGCTCGTCGTCTCTTCAGCGACAGATCCCTGTTCATCATCCCCCGCAGCCTCCTGGCCATCCCGACCCGGGGTATCGCAGTACTTGGGGAACGGGCACTCACACAGCCCCGATCGGATCTTGCGGAACGTGATGCTCACTCTCCGTTGACGATTCACCTGCTTGCCATCGATTACGTCAAATGTACGCGGCACGATGGCGTGCTCCCACATGTAGCGACTGGCTCCGCTCATGACCGCCAGCGACCGCGCCGGCAGCAGCACGCCTTCGTTCCGCACCCCGTCCGGGTGTCGGAAGTCCATGACCACTTCACTGCAGATACTCAGCGACGCGATGGTGGTCGTGAACGCCGAGTGGGTGTCCAAGTGGAAGGCAATTCCTTGTCCGGGGAGGTACTCGTTCACCGTAATTTGGTCGGGTTCGTCGCCATCCATGATCCCGCACCGCGCGATCTTCTCAATAATGGGCTGCAGCACCTCCGGAATGGGTTCTTTCATGGGCTGATCGGGGTCGCACCGCCGTGTGTCGTAGTTGAACTCGTAGCCAAAGTGCTGCACCTGTCGCGCTCGGATGGTGTTGGCCCAGTGGGCTCCGTTCTCCCGCTCGAAGAACGCAACGCAGGCCGCCTCCTGCTCCTTGGTGATGAACTCGGCCTCAAATCTGAGTCCGGGGACTCTCAGCCCCGGGGGATCAGCGTTGCGTTGCAGGTTGTGCACCCTCAGCAGGCGGTCGCGCGCCTCCTGCTCCTTCCGGGGCATGGCGAATTCCGCGTACATGGGCCGACGTCCCAGCAGCTCGCAGGGCTTCTCGTGCAGCAACTCGCGCAGCTTCTGAGCTGCATCGACACTGGAAAGCTCCAGCAACACTACGCGACGAGATCCCGTGCCGTAGAGCACGCGCTCCACGATGGAAGTATCGTCTGAAGCGCTTGAGGGCGAATCGGTCTCCAGCAGCTGCAGCAGGAACGGGATGAGCTTGGGCTCCGCGATGGCCTTGTCCTTGATGCGACGGCTCATCGTGAGCTTCAGGAAGCTGCTGGGCTGCTCATCGACCACGAAGTCGGCCAGCTGGAGCTGCGCAGCGTCCTCCGAGGTGTCGGCCGTGTCTCCCATGTCTATGATGCTCGTCAAATGACCATTGAAAAGCGCGTACTTAAGCGCGTAAAGTTCGAGCACCACCGATATATTCATCGCCCTTCAGTGAGGATGTATACTGAATGTAGCCATATATACACACGTAATAGATCGATACATTTGACATGCAACATGACGGGTGCCGAACGTGCACGCTGGACTTGGGGTGCGCCTTACGGGTGTAGGAAGCGGCGAGGTCGCGTCGAGCGTCTGGTTTCTTCGGGTCGGTCAGTCGCAGGTTTGTCGTCGTTGTCTTGGCGCTGCCAGACGCACAACTTGCCGTAAAAGTCCGGGGACACGATGGTCGGGTCGAACGGGTGCCAGCGCACGTCGCGCGTGAGACCGTTGCGTCTCATCGCGAAGATTTCGACGAGGTCGCCGCTGATGCTGTCGTACACGTACACGCGGCCGTCGGCTGAGCCCGTGTAGATGTACTTTTGGGCCGTCGAGTGCAGCGGCGAGAAGTAGCAGCGGATGAGCGTCTCGACGACCATGTGCCCGCGGTACGTCATGACGGACCTGTCGTCCGGGTGCTCAATGGGCACCAGGTTGCGTCCCGGATACGCCTGGTAGCGGTAGTCCCACGAGTACGGCCGGCGGAAGGGCGCCAGCTTGTCGTGGTCGTCCGAGGAGAAGCACTTTCGGATATCCCAGAGCTTGGTGGTCTGATCCTTCGAGTTAGAGATGAAGTAGTAGCCGTCATCCCGCGACGAAATGTGCGTGATGCCGTCGGTGTGGCCTGGGAACACTCCCTGGGGCTTCGGGTTGGACTCGGACAGCACGCGGCGGTCCCACAACTTGATCAATGAGTCATCCGAGCCACTCACGAACACGTTCGTGTGCAGAGGGCCGTCCACGAATGCGATGGCGTTGACATCGTCGTGGTGGCCGACGACGTGGCACATGGGCACGCGGGTCTCCATGTCCATCAGCACGACGCTGCTCTGCGACGTTCCAGCAACGAACTCGGTGCCCGACGCATTGATATCAATGCACCACACCCCGAAGCGCCCGTACCGACTCATCCGCATGGCGTGGCTGTCCCCCCTCCCTCGTGTCGGACGTGCCAGGGGCAAGACACACTCCTTCCCATCCTCGTCGAAGTCCGTGCTCACCATTCTCACGTTGCTGTTGATGGTCGAGTACATGACGTTCTTGTCGTCGGGCGTGAACTTGGCGTCCGTCACCGTCCAACTGACGTCGCGCACGGGCAAGGACGCCGCGCGCGTCCAGTCAATGGTGTCGTAGAGCATGATCTCTCCACGCTGGCCCGCCGTGAGGAACCTCGAGCCGGTGCTGTTGAACCCGCCGCAGTACAGGCGGTCGCGCACCGTGTCCACGACGCGGCAGTGCTGGTTCTCCTGGAAGGGCATGAAGGTTTCCTGCAGCTTGATGAGCTGCGCTTTGGACGACGCGCCCACCTGCTCGCGATGACACAAGGTGCGGAACAGGAGCTGCTTACGACCGGGCGAGCCCACCGACGAGTCTTCATTATAGCCGCGCAGCTGGTGGGCGATGCGCTCGAGCGGCAGCAACTCGCGCTGCTTCTTCTCGAACTCGGAGCGGCGGAAGGCGCGCGGCGCGTACGCCTCGCCGTCGAACACCTTGTCTAGCTTGGCGCGCTCGTCCGGGGAGAGCACGGGCGAGCCATCGTCGTCCTCGAAGGTCAGCGAGGCGGACTCGCCGTCGTACTCGGGCGTCCAGTCGCTGTCCTCGCCGTCGTCGTCCTCCGAGTCCACCCAGCGCAGCAGCGACGACATCATTCTGCTTGTGCTCGAAGTGAGCTCCTCGCGGAAGATTTTCTTCTGTGTCTGTTGGCTTCTTGGACTGCATAATCAGAATGGACTGCATAATCTCGGTCTCTGATTGGTCGGTGGGAAATGGCTTCAGCAGGGTGAAATTCTAGCGATCGATCATGGCGAGCCCATGTTCCCAACATAGTAAATAGCGCTGTCTTTTGTGAGGTGTGCATGCGTGTCTTAACGACGCCAGGTGCATGACTGACTATAATCTAAAATCTACGTAGTAATACAATGTTGTGGCACTTTTTTGCAGATATCCCTCATGTCGGCGGTATATAGGCCTGCAAGTATCAAATTGCCTCATATTTACAATTGTGCCTTTCACTTATTCTGCCGTGATAATTCTGGCATAATTCTTATCGACCCTGAGGTAGCTCATTCCCATGTTAATTCCGGGTCGTCCTTCCGTGGTCGAATTATTGTGCCTTTCGGTCATTTTGCCGAGTCCTGCGTAGGACTTTGGAGGTCAGTTAATCTGAGGTTGGGGATCTCTAAATCTGAGATGCAAATCTCGGACGAGTCCGATGAGCGGTCTCCCGGAGGCTCTCCGTTCAATGGACGTCCAAGCCAAGCAAGCTTTGTTTGGGGAAGCAATCAGTGCTGGAACCCACGAAGGCGAAGGGAGAAGACTTGGTTGTTTAATGTAGCGACCGCATCGTGCTTACCTAGGTTTATTCTGCGTCTGACATACACCGTATTAGAGTCAGCTCGTATGAAAGTCCTGCCACAAGACTTGACAGGAGTCCTTGGTAAGACCTCAAACCCCGAATGCCGTGAGAATGGGCGACATTCGGGCTTTCGGCTGTTTGTAGGACCTACGCAAGTGCTTCCATCGGACTAGCAATTCTTGGTCCTAATTCCCTACGAGGGGCCTGCTAATCTGCTCCGATAACCTAGCCCCATCTTAGTAGGTAGCTGTTTTACACGTCCGATTTGCCAAAACAACTGAAAAGCACAATAGGAGCGGCGATGGTGAGGCCGAGTTAAGGCGGAATAAGCTAATCCAGCCTGCGTTAGGCGAAAACAGAGCGATTTCCTACCTGTCAGTCCATGGAGGTCGGTGTACTTCCACCAAAAAAGTAAGAGGCCCCACCAAAGATAATATCTGGTCCACCAAAAATACCTGTGCGTAGCACACGCGTTCTCAGTCCACCCGTAGAGAAGGGTAACGACACCCGAGTGCCTATTACATATCATCCGCAGCATGTGTGCTATCATCATAGAGCCTGAAGTCTATAGCAAGATTAGGCTGAGTGGTTCTCACAGGTGCGCCGGATGCGCACGGTGCGTACTCCCGTACTAAAATCGAGCATCTAAGCACGTACAGTCGCTCGAACTGTGTGATCACGCTAAGGACATTGTAGACCGCCATGACCACCACGGAGCTGGCGAACAGGTATCTCCATGCGAGCTTCATCATAGTTGCACGTACAAAAGTGTCGCACGCATGTATTTTTATCACTGGTATGATCAATCGATCAGTACTGGTCAGTTTAGACATGTAGAAGCAATATCTGTTGGATACATTTCCACGGTGAAACCCCCTGACATTGGCAGTAAGCGATCGCGTTCAGCTATCTAAATATCACTGGGACAAGCCGTCGTCCATCTTGGCCTTCTGCCGTACGTCCAGCGCGTGCGCATGTCCACCATGGCGAAGTTGGCGTACAACAGCGAGAGCCACGAGTTCCCGTGTCTCGCGCGTGACGATCATCTCCTTGCTCAGCACCTGCTCCCACTCCTCCCTGACGAACTGCTTGGTGCGCACGAACTCGGTGACGGCCGACACGGGGATCATCTGGATGCCGTGGATGCAGTACTTCTCAGCGCTGAACCACGTGGCGTTGTCCACCTTGTTGTCGAATAAGATGCCCGTTACCTTGTTGGGGCGGAAGTTGGTCGGGTGGGTCTGGTTGGCGTCCTCGATGAGGAAGTACGTCTTGATGGCGTGCGTGTTGACGCACGTCATGAGCTTTCCGACGGTCTCGAGCGCCGCGTTGTTGGTCGCCTTGCCGAACATGTACATGCCGAAGGCGAAGTTGACGTCCTCCGAGGTGCTCTCCTGGTCCTTGCCGTCGGCGAACGGGGTCACGCAGTGCGAGTACGAGTGGCCGCGGAACCAGTCGAAGGAGCGGAAGCGCGTGAAGACCTTGTCCTCCGGGTCGTAGTTGGCGACGTCGCGCACGAGCAGGTTGGCCATGGTGTTGAGCTTCGCCAGCTCGCTCCAGGTCGGGTCGAGGCGGTTGATGATGGCCGCCGCGTGGACGCAGTAGCCGTAGTGGAAGTGGTGGTCGTTGTACATGGTGTTGCCGAAGTCCGAGTTGAGGTCCTTGGTCTTGAACCCTGCGAGCTCACGATGCCGCCGTAGATCAGGTCGCACTGGAGCCAGTCACCCGTCGTCTTCCACTTGAACGCGTAGGAGCTGTCGTCGGTCAGGTCCACGGTTGCGGCCTGCACAACGCAGGACTTGTGCTGGTCAAGGGTGCTCATCCAGGAGTCGCCGCCAACAAGCGCCACACGCAGAACGCCATCGCACGGCGTCGTGCTCTTGAGTGCAGTGTTGCCCTCAGCAGTGAGAGCAATCTCCTGCTTACTGCAACCGTCGCTCGAGAGAACGTAGACCACCCACTTCAGGCCGGAGGCATTGTGAAGGATGTTTGAATGAGACTCTGCAGGCAATGAAAACTTAATGAATTGATTAATACAAGGCGATAGAAGCTAAGTTTAAAGAGATACCTACCATCTAGACCTAACGTCTTCTGCGCTTCTGGTATTGCTGTCGCGACTGGATCGCACGCTTAGTCGGCTTTCTGGTTCGCGATGAGCGCCGAGTAGGCGCGGCTTGGGTTCCAGACGCCACTGTTGCTGCCTGCTGCCGGGCCACTGTTGCTGCGTGCTGCCGGGGCACCGTTGCTGCGTGCTGCCGGGGCACCGTTGCTGCGTGCTGCCGGGGTTCCGTTCCCTGCGACGGTCGCACCGCCGCCGCTACATTCTCTTGGGGTTCCGAGTACTGGGACACCGTACGCTCCGCCGCGGTCGCTACATTCTCTTGGGGTTCCGAGTACTGGGACACCGTACGCTCCGCCGCGGTCGCTACATTCTCCATGGCCGCTACATTCTCTTGCGTCGCTGTCCGAGGCGTCGGACTTGAACCGCGCTGTGACTTGACGCGCTCGATCGGCAGCAGCAGCCGAATGTGACGCGACTGCGAGCCTTGGACGGCTGCGCTGTCCGAAGCGGTCGTGTCGGCCATCTCCACCGCAACGGAGGCTTCAAGTCGACGAATCAGGTCGTAGGTGTCGATGTGCCCGTACGGACGTGACGACACCGGCAAGACGTTCTTGAAATCCATTGCGCACGTGCTACGCCATCTACCAACCTCGACGCGCTTCCTGAAGCACCCGTTCTCAAACCGCGACATGCTCGTCGCGGTCCTGGATGGCCACGTCACGCTCGTCTTCCAGCTCGATTACGTGAGCGCTGGGACAGTGGACTTGGGCGTTCGCGGGCTCTCGCCGCTACCCCTACACGCGACGTATTTCCAGCCGCGCCGCGAGAGACGTGGCCTGAAACTCGCCGATTCCTCCAAGTCGCCGATACGCGTCGCGCCCCGCCGGAGTTCATCGGTGTGGGTCACAAGGAGCGCGTTATTGTGCCGAAGGTCTACTTAGAGCGGCCCGCTAAACGCTGCGCTGACTCGGCTTCCGCACGGCTCTGCGTGAGCGCATTACGGACAAGGGTGAGATGCTCAACAAGGGTAGCGCGTCGGCAGTGTTGCACTCCTCTTTGGAGAGTCGAAGCTTGACGCACTTGGTCTCTCACGACGCTTCCAGCGTCGCGCGCTTGCTCGACGCCGCCAGGGCTTGACGCGCGCGGTCGCGCTCGGCGAAAGCTACGCCGCGTTGCTGCTCCACAGCTACGAAGGATTGCTGCGCTTGATCACATTCCGCCACGGTAGCGCCGAGTCGCGATTGGACCAGGGAGAGGCAGCTTGGGCTTCCGCGAGCTGATCGGACGGGTCAGGGAGGCGAGACCGATGTGCTCTGCTTGCATAGACGACGATGCCAGCAGTCTCGAGGTTGCCCGTGTCGGGCCCGCCCTCCTCTACGTAGATGCCCTCAGCGCGAGCCATGATGCTCGAAAGGCGACGAAGCGGACGGCGACGACAAAAATGCAACGAATGGAGATGCGGCCACAGAGCGGGGCAGGTACTGCAACGACACACCCACCTGGGGAGTGCGCGTGCGTGGCACGGGGTTTAGGGTTGACGGGTTTGGGGGAAACGGGCGCGCTGGTCGGTCCGTCGGATGATTACGCGTCGCACTGGATTCTGGCACCGTGTCTCACGGACCATCACCCACGCCGACTTTCCGTCGAGCTCGGCCCTGCGTCGCGCCCATCAATCCGCATCGCGTTCATCAGCCGCGTCGAGGTCCATCACTCGCGTCCGCCGACATCCATCTCGGCGCCTTCTTCCTCCGGCGCCCGGCGTGCCCACTTCTTCGCGGGGTACTACACCACAACCGTCAACCCTAAACCCCGTCGAGAAAACCCGTCGAGAAAACCCGTCGAGGAACCCCGTCGAGCCCAAGTCGTGATTACGTTACGCGAATCAGGTTGAAGAGCGGCAGTGCAAGCACGACAGACGCACTGATAGGCGTAGGGTGGTAGGCTTAGCAAGCAGTAGTAGGGAGTTGCCAGTAGCAAGGACATAGGATAGGGTAAGGACTCAGTCCCGAAATTTCTCTGAGCCACTCAGACCTCTCCCCCTCCGGAAGATCGCCAGGTTCTTGAAAACCACCAAGCGTCGGCAAGCAGAGCCGCAAGGAACACGCGGCCCCCCGTCGCTCGCCGGCTCGGGCACTCACCCCCCCTCAAACCCCGTGCTGGAAACGAAGGCACGTAAAACGTATACCGGTTAGGAGGCGCTCGATAACGCGCAGCCTAGGCGAAGGACCGCACGGCCTGATAACCGCTGTGCACAAGACCCCGCGTCGGCGCGATAACGCCACGCAACAAGCCCCAGGAAACGCCGGCCCGATAACGCCGCACGCCCGACGGGATCTCCGAGGAAACGCCGGCCCGATAAGTCCGCACGCCCAAGGAACAACCGACGCCCTAAGACAAGGAACAAGCGTCCACTCAACCCCCCAACTCTGAAGCTTGCGAAGACTTGGGCTCTATATTCGAAGATACGCTACTCAAGATCCGGGAAATTGCCCGTCGCGACCGCAGATTGGACGCGTCGGGTTTGTGCGAGGACGAACTCCGCGATTTCTGCGAGGCCGCTACTCCACACAGCGTACGGAACCCCGGTGCACATGCCGGCTTCAGACCAAGCGTCGCCGTCGGCGACGTCCCTCGTCGCGTTTACTGACATGGACCCCATTGAGGGGGTCCTAGTGCACCACGTTGTCGTTGCTCGTAGTCGTTGTAGCCGTAACTCCAACACGTGGTTCTTGTTCTTTGCCTTCGTTTCTTTCCACTTCTTCACATCTTATATGAGACGGCCCTCCGCCGTCCCATCTTCAGCAACAGGCTGGTCCTCCACACTTCCCTCATCCAACCCCTCGCTCCGGCCATACCCAAAGTCGAGGATTTCCACCTATCCACCTGTCGGCAGCCACCCTGCCAACTTTCACCGCGCCACTGAAGGCGCTCACCCACCAGGGATCGGTTCAGCCGCCCCTCGTCGTCGCACGAATAGATCGCCCCACGACAATAACGGCCGATTCGGTGACGTGAGAAATCGCGTCGCCACTTTCCGCAGTTGGCATCTAGTTCGTCAGTACAGCCTCTCCAGGTCACGTCGGACTCGCGGTGCGCGCATCCATGTCGGGAAGCTCGGTCAGCATGCAGCTCCAAGGTTTTCTCCCCTTCGGAAGCATCCTCGTCCGGAGCGAGTGTCGGGCTGCGCTCCGGTAAACACGTATCGGTAGAGTCAAACGGCCCGTTCGTTGACACGGCCAAACACGTCGCGGTGTGTGACGGAAACTCTCCAACGGGGTTTTGCTTGGAGGTGCGGACGTCGAAATACAGTTGGTGAAGCGAGCTACTCGTCTCGCGACGCGACTCGTTCTGACTGTCCTTCGGTTTGGCGCACAACCTGACGCACTGCATCTGCGCACGCGGTCCGATCTGTAGCATCCGTCGCTTAGGCTCGGCGCACTGGCGCGGCAGTTTTCCGACGGCGATTATCGCCCTTGACGCACACCGTGGATCTCGGTCGCGCGCGAGCCGAAACGAGGGCACCAAGTCCACCACGACGCGAACCGTCTTGGTGTGCTTGTCCCTGACCTTTGAGTACGCAACGCCGTCGCTCTTCACAGCGCTAGTGTCCCGGCTCACTTCTAGCGGTATCTCGTCGCGGCAGTCGGCGGGCTCGTTCGACGGGGTCGCCCCATTGTTGATAGCGCGGGCAGGCCTCAACTTGGAAACGTCCTTGACCGAAAACTGACAAGGCGTGCCGCCCGTCTCAAGACGTACGGCGTACGGGCTCACCAACGTGGCGCCTCGCGATACAGCGTCGAGCACGAGCTCTGACCCGCGGGCAGATCCTATTCCGCCGCGATCCCAGCAATACCACATCGACAAATTCACTCTAGCCCTGTTCATCGCCGCGACGTAGCTCTGGGTCCGATCGGCGTCGTCCCCGGCTTGGTCGACTACCAGCACGTTCACCTGCGCGAGTCGGCGGTTCTGAAGGATGCATATCCCTCGGCGCGTCGACTCTGTTCCGTCGCGCGACGAGCCAATCGTGGCGTCCGACACGTTCCTCGCAACCTCGAATTCCCAATCAGCCTCGACGCAAGGTGGGTTTCTGTTTATCGCGTCGTCGCACGCTGAGAGCTGTACTGACGTTGGACCCTCCACGTATTTCGACACTTCAACAGGCCTCCTGATCGGGCTCGACACGTTCCTCGTTGCAGCAGGCTCGATGCCGGCCACCTGCGCCCTAGCCACGTCGAGGCCACTGCCCATCGCCCCGCGTCTCGCTTCGGCGTGACTGCCCGTCGCGCGACATTGACCGCGTTTCGTGGCATCTGGTTTCCCGACGACTTCCTCTCGGTGGTGCAGCATCTCTGCGTACCGGGTCCGCGACGAGTTTCCTGCCGCATTGCCTTCGTGACCTCGCAGCTCGCGACCGACCAGTGCGTCGGGCATGCGCTTAAGCCTGTGGGGGTAACCGGGACTGTCGCGATATCGTATTGGCAAATTGACTTCAGCCGTGTCCGTCATCGCGACGTTGCCCCGAGTCCGATCTGGGACGTCTACATCTTGGTCGACTTCTAGCGCGTTCACCTGCGCGAGTCGGCGGCGCTGTCGAACGCGTAACCCTGGTGCTTTGACTTGGTGTCGTCGCGTAACGTGTTTCCTGTCGCGACCCATACGTCGCCCAAAAACTTGAACGCACCACCAGATCCGACGCAAGACGCGTCTTCGTTTAGCGCGCCGCGCCCCGTAAAATGCCCCGGACCATGACTCTCTGCACATTTAGCCGCTCTGGAAGGGGTCTTGGCCAAGCTCGATGGGTTCTGAGCAGCCAGCTCTTGTAGGACATCTGGAGCTCTGTCTCTGGGGTTCGTTGTGCGCGCAGAAGCCGAGCGCATCGTCACCGCGAGGACGTGTGCGGTCCCGCGCCCCAAATCCATATTATCCGGCGTCGGCGGGCCTAATTCCGGCACGTTTGCGACAGGGTGGTCCTCGTCGCAGTTTTCCTCGTCGCAGTTTTCCTCGTCGCGATTTTTCGCGTCGCGTTTCGCGTCGAGATTTTCCACGTCGAGTTTTTTCGCGTCGCAATCTCCGCGACGAGATTCGCAGGCGACTCGGTTTCTGAATCTAACGTCCGTGGTCGGATATCTTCTCGCGAGCGATCCGCTGGCTGTATGCCAACCACCTGCGCCCTTGCTGTGTTGGCGTCACCGTCCCTTGTCCCGCGTCTCGCGTCAGCGCGACTGTTCGTTGTGCAACGTGGAACTTCTGGCATCCTCGACGCGCCTGGGCTCGACGCGTTCTGCACTGCAGTAGGCTGGATGACCTCCACCTGAATCTTCGCCGAGTCGGCACCGTCCATCGTTCTGTGCATCGCGTCAGCGCAACCAACCGTCGCGGGGCGATGATCGCGTTCCCCAGGATCCGGTTCCCCGGTGACCTCTTGGCGGTGCTGTGCCTTCGCGTACCAGATCTGCGATGAGGTTTCCGCCGCGTCGCCTACCTGAGTACGCGTCCAGTCAGCGCATCGGGCCCCACGGCCCTGCCTCGACGTGTGTCTTAACAACACGGGGTTTGTAGTGCATCCCGGGTATGAAGTCAATATACCTACAGACCCCTCGTCCACCGTCTTACGGGCGGCAGGTTCTTCGACTCCACTGTGCATCCGTCGAGTGGCACCTGGTACCTCGATCAGCAACCCTTCGGGCGGCACGCCATGGCATCCGGTCTTGTCGACGGTGGATCGCGCCACTTCCCTCGACGCATCGCATACGTCGCCTCGGCCTTCATGCCTCTTGAGGCCGGATAATATCTCGAGGTTAACGATGCGAAGTCCTTCCTCCGCTGCCTGCGCTGGTTGTCCAGTCCAGCAATCGTCAGGCTCCTCGTTGACAACGTCGAAGGTCGTATTCGACTTGTTCTTCACGCTTTCGACGGCAGAATGACTCCAACGATGCAATCATCCACCTTTATCCGCAGGTCGCATACTGTCGCACTTTTGAGACTTCGCATCTGATCGTCTCCCAGTGTCGCATTCGGCCAGTCTCAGGTCGTGGCGTCTCAGCGCCCCTTCGCTCGGCTGTCGCACGGTGTCACATTCCATTCGTCTCAAGAGCGACCCTTCGCCCGGCTGTCGCACGGTGTCGCATTCCCTCCGTCTCACGCATCTCGCCCCATTGCCGCGAGCTCCCATAGAATTGCACGCCTTGCACCACCTCGCCCAACGAATCCTCGACCTGTTGTTCAGTTCCAGGCGCTTCATCTGGGCGTCCCGCATAGTCGCCTCTCCGCAACCCTTGGTCCGACCGTACGCACGTCGTCCTCACGACGGTTATTTCCGTCGTCATCTCGCGCAACCGCGTCGAGGGGCCGTACTTCGGTGACTTGTCGTCCGGCGACGCCGCCGCTTCAGACGCACACGTCCGCCCTGCTGGCAGTGAGTTTGCGACAACAACTGGGTACAATCTCGGCTCACTGCCCGTGCGATCTTCCTCCTCTTGCTCACCCTGACGCGCGTCGAATTCCAGATCCTCGTCCGTCGGCCATCCATACATGGGCCAGACGAGTTCGTCATCCCGCCAGGTTTCGTCATCGTCCCAGGTCACTTCATACGCCAGGTTCTGCCAATCTTGGTAATGTCGATTAGTCGCCATTACGAAGCGGGGCGCAGGCGGAAACACATCGGAGGGTGTCCACCAGCCCACTGTCATGCCTGCGTCGAGCGTTATTGTCTCGTCCGTGATGTTGGTCACCCGCAGGTATGCGGCCGTCGAAGTCGCGGAGGTGCGGCCGATGTGACGGAGCACGTCGTAGTGGTTGCAATCATCGCCCGATGTCTGAGTGCATCGACCTCAAGGTTCATCCGATCGTCGAAGTCGCTGCCCGAGCCGAGACGCGGCTGGGGACGTGTTGTAGAGCGCTCGCCGACGGACATCACGGCGTGATTACCAAGTGCTTGCTGGTGCATCTCCTTCGACGCGTCCCGCGTCGACATTTTCTGCGTCGAGTTTTTTCGCGTCGAGTTTCTTGGCTCTACATGAACTGCAGCGACATGGATATTCGACGCCTGAGTTGTCGTAGACTGCGTGCTCGCCTCTTCCAGCGCCTTAGGAATTGCTTCTTTCAGATCCGGCAGAACCGTGATACGCACTGGCGCGACCTCACGGGGCGTAGCGCGCGGCGGCTCGCTCAGATGGATGGAAACCTCGTCCAGTTCCGGCGAAGTCGTGGTTGAGATCGCGGCCGTGGTTTTCGGCATCCCGAAGTCCACGTCCAACAAGTCGGCGGGTTCGTCATCTACGTCGCGTCGGGGTTTGGACCTCGACGTGAAATGCACGCTCGACTCAGACTGGGACGAAGTTATCTTCTGCGTCGAGATTGGGCCCGTCCCAGGCGGAGTCACCTTGCGTTGGGTGGATCCGACCAGGACCGTCAACGGTCTCAAGACGCCGCGGATCGTACGTGTCCACAACTCGAGGTCCCAGTCATACACTCCCGTCCTCTCGGTGATGCCCAAGCTGAAGCCTGATTCGTGCAACATCTCGAAGAGTGTCCACGCGGCTCGCGTGACGTTCGTGAGCCTGTCAAAGTCCGGCATCCGGAAGGAGCCCGTGAACTTGATCGCGTTGGGCTTGATGAAACGCAGGATCGGATCGTGCTCCAACAGCCGGATCAGCTCCACTCCAGCAAGCATATACCTCATCTCCGCCGCGGTGAACTGACTCCCCGTGTCGTCGCCTCTCGCCTTGACCGGCGGTTCATCCGCTGAATCCGGCGCGCAGAGCTTCTCCGGAGACTTGCGCTTGCGCGACTCGAGCTGCTGTTGAAGTCCACGCTCGATTGGTATCGAGGTGGAGGCGAGGGCGTGGTCGTCGAAGTCTGGGCTGAGCCCGTCGAGGAACTCGGCGTGTCTTGGCCCGCCGAGGAACTCGTTGCGTCTTGTTTGACGGATCCGGCGAGAATCGTCAAGGGCTCCTGCACGACGCGAATCGCGCGCAACTAAGACTTGAGGTCCCAGTCGCACAGCCTCTCCATCTCGAAAGCTCCCAACACGAACCCCGAGTCACGCAGCATCTGGAAGAGAGTCGGCGCGGCGTGGGCGACGCTGGTGAGACTATCGAAGTCCGGCGCCACGAAGGAGCCTGTGAAGTTGCTCATCAGCATGGGCTTGAGGAAGACCAAGATTGGGTCTTGCTCTAGCAGACAGAAGAGCTCCGTGCGCGCCACGACGTACCGTACCTCCACGACGGTGTTCTGACGTCCCGTGTCCTTGCCTTGCGGCTTGGACAGCGACTCCTCCGCCGAGTCCGGCGCGCGCAGCTTCTTCTTCTTCCTCTTGGGCGACTTGCGCTTCGTGGCTGCCTTGGCGGTGGGTTGTTGTTGGTCGTCGGCCTTTGCAGGCTTCCGACCGGTAGGACCGCGACTTGCGTCGTGGCCCTTCGCGGCTCCCTCGTCGGGAGCCGCATCGGGAACGGCAAACTGTTCTTCGTAGCCCTCCTGGCCTTCGCTGGCCACGTGGCCTGTCGTGAAGGTTCCCTCAGAGCTCCACGACGGGACAGGTCTCTCACTGTGCTCTCTTGCGGTCGGCGACCTTCCAGCCGACTGCGCACCTGCCTTCGATGCCTCTTAGATCGTTAGCCCGTCATTCGAAGTAGTACTCCCGGGTCGCGGCACCATTGTGGAGTAGCGGCCTCGCAGAAATCGCGGAGTTCGTCCTCGCACAAACCCGACGCGTCCAATCTGCGGTCGCGACGGGCAATTTCCCGGATCTTGAGTAGCGTATCTTCGAATATAGAGCCCAAGTCTTCGCAAGCTTCAGAGTTGGGGGGTTGAGTGGACGCTTGTTCCTTGTCTTAGGGCGTCGGTTGTTCCTTGGGCGTGCGGACTTATCGGGCCGGCGTTTCCTCGGAGATCCCGTCGGGCGTGCGGCGTTATCGGGCCGGCGTTTCCTGGGGCTTGTTGCGTGGCGTTATCGCGCCGACGCGGCGTCTTGTGCACAGCGGTTATCAGGCCGTGCGGTCCTTCGCCTAGGCTGCGCGTTATCGAGCGCCTCCTAACCGGTATACGTTTTACGTGCCTTCGTTTCCAGCACGGGGTTTGAGGGGGGGGGGGGTGAGTGCCCGAGCCGGCGAGCGACGGGGGGCCGCGTGTTCCTTGCGGCTCTGCTTGCCGACGCTTGGTGGTTTTCAAGAACCTGGCGATCTTCCGGAGGGGGAGAGGTCTGAGTGGCTCAGAGAAATTTCGGGACTGAGTCCTTACCCTATCCTATGTCCTTGCTACTGGCAACTCCCTACTACTGCTTGCTAAGCCTACCACCCTACGCATATCCCTGTGTCTGTCGTGCTTGCACTGCCGCTCTTCAACCTGATTCGCGTAACGTAATCACGACTTGGGCTCGACGGGGTTCCTCGACGGGTTTTCTCGACGGGGTTTAGGGTTGATGACTTTGGGGGAAACGGGCGCGCTGGTCGGTCCGTCGGATGATTACGCGTCGCACTGCACCGTGTCTCACGGACCATCACCCACGCCGACGTTCCGTCGAGCTCGGCCCTGCGTCGCGCCCATCAATCCGCGTCGCGTTCATCAGCCGCGTCGAGGTTCATCACTCGCGTCCGCCGACATCCATCTCGGCGCCTTCTTCCTCCGGCGCCCGGTGTGCCCACTTCTTCGCGGGGCACTACACATCAGCTGTGTCGGCGGGACTTCGCCTTCGTCGTCGAGAAGCAAGGTCGAAGCAAAACTGACTGTGGAGGCAATGCTCTCTGTTGGGCTTGCTGGGGTTGCACTAGGGATAGCTGGTTCTCTGCTCATCAGTGGATTTTGACTGGTTCTTTGCGCAGAATCCACAAGGTCACCATCAGACGGTAAGTTTTGACTGGTCCTTTGCACCGAATCCACAAGGTCATCATCAGATGGTGGTCTATCTGACGTATCCGAAGATGCGACAGAGGAATCATCGTCAGTGTAGTTTGGGCGAACGAGTTGGCGGGTATGCATACTCACACCCGGACAGGATACTCCGGCGCGAACACAAGATGCAACAACATGGCAGCACAGCGCGTGCTTCCGACTATAGGCGCATGAGCAAGACTTGCTTCGTGTGTCTACAATCCAGCCACCAGACGGCATATTTTCCGTTTGCATCCGCCGTGAGTTCACAGATCGGATAGAGTTCGCTACCAACTTTTTCTCCACAGCTGTTAGACGTAGCGGCTTCTGTTTCACCCTGTAAAGATCAGCGGCAACAGTTCCAACAGGTGGGATCCGATACACCGAAAGGCATCCCCGTCTGTGCATGAGTCGGTACATAGCCATCAAACGTTCGGATGCGGTGGCCGCAGTGGAGAATGTGGCGTCACTGTTGAGAGAGGCGAGTCGAGCGCCATTCAAATTCTTGAGTAGCTCGCTAGGGGTTGCCTCCCCAGGGGGACACTGCAACTTCATGGTTCTGTGATATTACTCCAAAGGGTTATTCATTGCGGCGTAGCCACTAGGTGTGTAGAAAGCTTGCCAACGGGAAAAGCGATGCGAGTTTGTCTACATTTTTTTACACGGTCAGTAAGTTTGCAAACAGCTGATCCACGTTCGTATCCCCTCCATTTCGTGAGAACGCGCTCTTTGACTACAGGAAAGTCTTCCTCATTTGCGACGTGCATGTCATACAAGTCCGCAAATACAGACCTAGTGTCTTCGGCACTCACACGTTTCTCTATAGCATGTTTCCATACATTTTGCGTCACGTGAAGCCAGCACATGAGCACAGCTGTGTGCGGTAATTCCGTGATACAAGTGTTGAACTGAGCTTTGTCCGCATCCATCATGACAAAGCCAGGATCGAATCGGACGTCACACACTTCCAAACACACGCGCTATACAAACCGGATACACCACCCGATATCAATTGCACGTTTTTGCGATGTGCAAAAGTACACAATGGGGGAAAAGTGGCCAGCCCGATCCGAATATCCGAACGCGAAAACCACGTAGCCGTTGATGGCCATACTGTCCGTCTGTCGATGTGAAAGATCGTCGTGCAGTCGCCACGAATTTGAACAGCGATGTACTCTTTAATGAGGCGTAGACAGGTCATTCCGACTCTTAGCGGATACGATTTGGAGCCATCGCCAAGCTGGGAGACCACACCAGTTTCCCTGGGTGCGGAGGCCTGCTGAGAATCGCACAGAATCACCATTTCGGTGTCCGGTAGCTGCTCCAAATTGTGTTGGTCGTAGAGGTGGCCATCACATATGGTGCCATGCTGTTCTTGGGGGTTTTGCGCCGCCAATTCTTCACAAAGTCGGTAACTTGGCTCTTTTTTGGGGCCGGACCTGCTATTTCCCCATCATCTACGAGCATGCCAATAAGTGTGTAGAGCCTTGCCGCCGTAGTTTTTTCTCCAGACCCCAAACACTCTACAATATAGTCCTTCATTTGCTTGGTCAACTTGCGCTCCACAGGGGTTGGAGGGTCGTTTATGTTCATCACGTGGTTGTATTGCTGAAACACCTCGCGTGTACTTGAAGCGAGGCAGAGCTTGAACTTGTATCGACACGGACAGGGAGGTGGACGTCCTGCGCTGTCACCATGCACACGTTTTTGTTCTGCCTTGCAGCGCTTCGAGCGACACGGTACCAATTGAGACCGCATCGGATGATCCCGCCGATGTAGACTGTAGTCACGATCACTTAAATGGTTGATAGTACAGTTGACTTGATTGCTTTTATCTACTGCATGCGTCGGTAGCTCGTCGCGGAACACCGCCAGTGTGTCCGGCTCCGTTGAACGCCATTTCTGATTCCATGGCACTCTCTGACTTGGCTCTGCGTCGTCGTCCAGACCGAAATCCCACTCATCCAGCTGTAGCCGGTCATCGGAATTGTCGGTGGAGGCGTTGTCGCCTCTATTAATCTTCCTTCTACTTCACTTTTGAACTGAGAATGGCTAAATAAGCATAGGTTTCAATTATAGGCGCTGCAGCTCAGCACGTTGAAGTTAAATATCTATTTCGGTGATCATACCAGTTCTCCTGGTGGTCGTACACTTTAAGATTGGTGGTCGCACCTTTTTGTATGGGTGGTCCTGTCCATGTTTTGGGTGGTACTACACTTTTTTTGACAGACTGGCAGAGAATGTTTGGTGCCAACAACCCTCACTGCAATTCATGCCATTCTGCTCGTCGATTGGCTCTCAAATGCTGATCGCGGGTGTAAGGGAAAGCGCTCACAATCTTAGGCAGAATTAGCACTACATAAGCGTTAATCGCCCTTTATGACTCTAATTCCGCCTGAATTAACAGCTCACCCGCCAAAATACGTGAAAGGCACAATATATATCGTATCGCTTCGATGAACAACAGACACAGCCAAGGACACCAGCGTCGATAGCGCTGAACGTGAGTCAGATGATAGGACTGTTGACATGTGAGTCATGCGGAACCCTCAATCCTGTTTCTGCTATCTTTACAACTCACGGCCACGAATCGCAGTCTGTCAGCGGTAGCTCCGTGATGAACTATTGACTTCGATCAGACTGGCACCAGACTGACGGTTTTGGTTCTGATCAGCTATATTGAGTCAACACAGTTTTTAATTAGCGCGCTGTGATGCAGCAGCCCCACTTTCGAAGTCGCGGAAACCCCAACGAACATGATGGAGACACTCGGATGCTACTGGAAGACCCTCACACGTGTCTGGAACGAGCACCAGGTCGAATCTAACGGAGCTTACTCGGTCGAGCGGTTGATCCACCTGCGGGACTACAGCGAACGTGTCACCACGACGCACTGTGTGTTTGTACTGATACTAACCTCGCGGCCTCCATTGCTACTCTGCGTATTGCTCGAGAGCATACCGCTGCGCTCAACGACCGACAGCATCGAGAACAGCTTTTTGATTGGGTGCGCACATCAGTGATTACAAGTACCCTGATCTTCTGTTTCATGTGGCCTTGCCGGTTCTTCATTCCACGTCTGCCGTGGTCGACGTTATCCACCCTGATAGCAGCAACTGGTGCCGGTATTACTGTATAAGGATCATTTTATCGGTGACCCGCTATCGCTAAGAGGCATGCTGATTGGTCAGCTTGCGGCGGAAACACGAGTCCGGGTCGCCAGTGTACCAACTTTAGACCACAAACAACCTTCTTTGGGACAATGGTAACCTAAAAAAGACGCGAACAACCATAACAGCTGGAAAGTGATCGTCAACAACCACTTTTCCGGTCACTAGCAACCTACACTTTCTAACTGTACTTTCTCAAGCATCGCACCGGTACCGGTAGCCAGATTGTCAGTTCCCAAGCCTGATCTGTTGTTCTGTCTCATTGCCAGAACTGTTACCGGTACAGTATTCCAAAGCACGGCAACCATACAAAATGTTGACCGCGGCGATGACCAGCGCTAACGTGTAGGTGGCGCAGCTTAAACCCCTTGATTCACAATAACTGGCACGAGTTAATCTGAATTCCTTGATTCACAATAACTCGCGCAAGTTAATCTGAATTTCTTGATTCACAATAACTCGCGCGAGTTAATCTGAATTTATTGATTCACAATAACTCGCGCGAGTTAATTTGACGCTCAGACTTTCAAATATTCAAAATATCACAACGTTGGTGTAATCTACACGAGATTACTGTCGGCCCACACAACACAGGGATCAGTGCGGTAGGCTTTGATGAACTCTTGTTTGAGATTCGAAGTCCATCCTAGCGAACTTGCGTGTTGCATTTGCACGACCGATGTGACGATCTCTGCATCTTGAACAGGGATGTGGAGATGACCATCGGAAAGATCATGTATGGCGAGATGACCAGCGGAAGCATCAGCCATCTCCTCCCCCGAAAATTCAACAGGCGAGAGAGCTGAAGACATCATGGTCGTATTCACCTTCTGAGAGTCCCCATCATGCTGTCTTGCACGATAGCGTGATGCAAAACTGTCACACTGCGGAGTACACGTGTGAAAGCTGATCGTATTGATAGCGGGACGCACAACACTCTGCGAATCTGGAACAGTCGACCTTTCACTGTCTGGAGTCGACAGCGAAGCGTTAACTGCATGTAGATCGCACACTACTCGAAAACTCGATGTCGTTTTGTCACTGTCTGGCTCGCAATGATGGACGCTGATCGTGTTGACCAGAGGTGGAGCCAATACTGGTGATGTAAACGCATTCGGAGTCGAATTCATTGGAGGACGGGACAGTGCATCAGCTACGACATTCATCGACCCTTTCAGGTGATGAAGTGTGAAGTCGAACTGAGCAAAAAAGGTCAAGAAGCGTGCAAGCTTCGAAGAAACCTTCGGGTGGTGTAACAACCACTGACATGCACTGTTGTCGGTGTAGATGTCGAAATGACGACCATAGAGATAATGACGCCATTTTTCCAACGACAGCTTAATTGCGTAGAGTTCCTTCTCGTGGGTAGGCCAATTTTGTTCATGCACACCCAACTTCTTGGAGAGGAAAGCTAACGGATGGTCATGTCCGTTGTGCTTTTGCGAAAGCACTCCACCCACGCAATATCCTGAAGCATCGGTTGTCACGATGAACGGAAGAGAGAATTCCGGTAAAGTCAGGACTGGGGCGGATTGTAATGCTGTTTTCAGCTTGCTGAAGGCGATATCATGCTCTTCATTCCACTTCCAGGTGTGGTCCTTCTTGACCAGAGGTCCAAACGGTAAGGCGATTGTCGCGTAGTTGTAAGTTAAGCGACGGTAGTAGCCTGCGAGACCTAAAAAGCTTTGCAATTGCTTTTGGTTCATGGGAACTGGCCAATTGGCGATCACTATAGTCTTCTTGGAATCCACCGCGATGCCTTGGCTCGACACGGTGTGACCTAGGAACTGAACTTGATTTTGCCCAAAATGACACTTCGAACGATGACAGTACAGCTTTTCCCTGCGTAACACTTCGAAAAGTATACGGAGATGCTGCAGATGCTCCTTCATGTTCTTGGAAAATACACAAATACCGTCCAAATATACCACGATAAACGCGTATTTGCCCAATAGGACACGCGTCAGACGTGACCAGACACCTGGCATTCCAGCAAGACCCATTGGTGCAACACACCACTGGTAGGTCTCAGAATGAGTACGGAACGCTGTGTACTGACGACTCTTCAAGGCAACCCTCATCTGATGGTAACCTTGCGCGAGATCCAAGACTGAGAAGATGATGCATCCATACATCTTGTCAAATGTATCGTCAATTCTCGGGAGTGGAATTCTGGCGATGATCGTCTGCGAGTTGAGCCAACGATAATCAATCACCCAACGAATCGGTAACGTGGCGTTTCCCGATCGTAGCCACTCAGCTCGAGAGAATTGTTTCCCTGATTTCGGGTCCTTCTTCGGGATACCAAAGATGTTGGAGACCCAGGGTGAATCGGATAGTTCGATCCAACCTTTCTTCAAATTTTCCTCGACAAACATATCAAGGGCTTCTTGTTCTGTCTTCGAGAGCCGGAAAGGTGCGCGTGTGCTTGGCATATCATCTGGCTTCATGTTGAGCTCGAATTCCACGCGTCGATGAGGAGGCAATCCATCGGGTAAAGCGTCTGGAAAGACGTCAGCAAACTCATCTAGGAGAGGCACAATTTCTTGCGGTTCCTCCGTGACGGGTTGAGCTGGAGTAACCTTGACGCGGTAAATCTCCTCATAGTCATGGCGCTTGGCTTTGGTTTTGAACTCAGCACCAGATACTTCAACTTTGCGCAACACTGGTTTCAATCCTTGCGGTTTGAACTGCAGATGATGAGTACGCCAATCGATAATCGGCTGGTACTTGATAAACCAGGGCTTTGCGAGAATGACATCGTGCTCAGGACTCATAGTCCACTCCAGGACTTCTACGTCTCTGAATCGATAGCCATCCATCTCAATCGTGCCCTTGCCCTTGTGAACAGCACGTTTCTTCGTTGTGCTTCCGTCAAACAAGGTGACTTGAGAGATCAATGTGTCAGGAATAGTGTCCACGAATCCAGGACGAATGACATTGCAGGTGGCTCCCGTGTCTAGCATAATGGTGACACGTTTGCCCTCACACAGACCTGGCTTCCGAATCAACTCATTCGGAGCTGCTAGTGACTGGATTGTGGCAGCGTTGAGATCATTTATCTCAACAACTTCAACCGATTCTGGCTTCTCTGTGGCCAAAGTGTGAACAGCGAACTGGCATTGCGTGGTGTCAGACTGATAGCTGTTGTTCGATCCATGATTCTGTCGATTTTAAAGTTTGAAGCACTGCACAATCGTGTGACCAGGCTTCTTACAATACCGACACTTCTTCTGGTTGCCACTGTTGCGATTGTTGCTCTGAACAGATAATTGTCACGGCTTGGACTATGCACATGACCGGTGTCGATTTCCATAGGCTCAGGCTCATTGTCAGCAGGACGCACGAGTAAATTATGAGGAGTTGGAACGTCCAAAAGTCCTAGGAGGTGTCCAACGATTCTTGTGAAACGGACCAGCACGAAAGTGCGATCTGTCATACTCGAGTGCAACTGAGAGAGCCTCAGATACCGTCGTGCAACGACGATACTGAACTTCTTTCGTGGGGCTAACAAGACCTCGGATGAAGTACGTGATCTTGTCAAGCTCACTCATGTCCTTGACTTACATGATAGCAACGCGGAATCGAGAGATGTAGTCCTCTAAGCTAGAACAACGTTTTTGCTTGAGACTGTACAATCGATCTTGAAAGCGCTCCTGAAGGTCCGGAGGAACGAATTCCTTCGTGAGCTTCTGGATCAAGTCTTGGACGTCACTGATGGAATCCCTGCAAAGCATGTACCATGCAGCAGCATTTCCCCTGAAATTGGCGGTCATCAGGGCAATAATGCGCTTACTCTGATTCTCATCTTGCCAATCAATGTCCTTCGCCTCAAAGTAATGAACAACTTGGTCGAAATACAACTCAACCGAGTCGCCCATATTTCCATAGAAGCGAGGTAGGCTTATGCCCTCAACTGTGACTTCCTTGCGTTGCGAAGTCAAAACGTCGATTAGTGCTTGTTGCTTCTGCACCATTTCGACCACAGACTGGGTCAGACGGCCCGCAGACAATCCACCAGGATTCAACGAAGTCATGATAGTGTAACTTGAGCGAAAAGCTTATTAAAGTTACGCTACGAATGCAAGCTACTAGCTACTAGAACTAGAGCTACGAGAACACTGTTAACAACTACTCGAAACGCGCGCGCTTGATGCTGATGCTGCGATCAACGAAGGCACGAACTTCGGTGTCGATGCGGATGACACAGGTGGTCAAGTTGTCGACGGTCTCGTAGAGAAACAGTCCAAACTCAGTCTCGATGACACGGTCGAGGTGAGTCTCGAAAAACGGAAAGAAAACTTCACGGAGGTGATCCGTCAAGCAAGTAACCTCGTACTGCAAACGGGTAGCAGCACGGATCGTGAAAGCGCGTTGAACGGCTTGTTCGATGGTGAGAATGCGACGATGTTGGTGATCTTCTTCCCACTCACGAGCAGTACGCTTAGGCATAGACTGGAACAATACCCGAAGCTTACGCCAAAGCTTACCCGATACTCGAAAATTACGCGCAAAATTCAGGAAACGGCTAAAATTTACGCGGATTTTCTAATTCGGAATTACACGGGTGCTGAGATTTAGGGTAACTACTGATTGGGTGAGCCAAAGTGTAATTGCACTAAAACAATGCGAAAAAGTAAAAAAAAAACTTCTCAAATTACAACGCTACTTAGCGCTAATTCAAGCGTTGGCGCTTGGACTTGGAAATGGCTGTTTTCTGGCTGAAACCCTGAATAAGTAGCTCTTCCTCTTGAGCTTCTTCAAGTGCTCTTTGACGCGAGATCTCCTTAAGTTCACGGTCGAACACAGTAGTGAGCGTGTTATGGATACGCACTACTTGTAAACTTAGGATGTGGCAAGCTTCTCGATAACGTATACGCTTTGACTCGGAGCGAAAACTCTCCTCCTGAGCCTGCAGGTGGTGCGTTAAGCTTGCAAGGCGGTTGACTGAGTCTAACCCTTTAAGACGAAGTCGATCTACTGCTTGTAGACTAGGTTTTGGGTTTGGTTTACTTTTGTGGTTGTTCACCTTGGTCATTCAAGGCCAAGTGAAATAAAGGTTTCCGCAATATACTAGGCTTACGTGCATGAAGGTGTCTAGTGAAGCGAAACGCGTTAAACTAGTACAATCCTTTGGATAACTAACCGTTAGCGATAAGCGTAAGGCTAGTTTAGCAAAACTCGACTAGCGAAAAGTGTTAATGTCGATTATGCAATACTTTTACGGCTAGCAAAAAGCGTTAATGCTGCTAAGTCAGAGTGCACGTAGAGAAGCAGTTAAAGCGAAAAGCGATAACCCTAACCCGGAGGTTGTAGCAGTAGTCGAGCTGAAGCCGAAGTAGCGAGGCGAGTCGGTTGGAGCTCTTCTGACCACTTGACCGGCGAAAATTGACCGACTTGTGCTACCAGATGTGAGGCTTGAGCAGTAGGAGACGCAGAGGCCGCGAGGAAGTGTTGACCGCGATGCTGAAAGCGTTGAGGTGGTTGGATGCAAATTTGAAAGTGAGTTTATTTCGTTAAGGCCCTGTGGCCGGCCGTATGGGCAGTGCCCAAGGCGGTGCTAGAGTAAATCAATCTGATTGGTCAATCCACTTCAATTTGAAGTGAATTGACGTGCGTCATACAAACGTCAATGTAGTTGACAGAGGTAATGCACCATGTGCATGTTTCTTGCTTGTCATGAGTGAAGGTGTCTAAGCTAGACTAATGCTTACGCCCTAGCCTTGCACATGAACGGGGCGGGCCGACGACGTGCTCGTCACGTCTCGATCCTTACAGTACAGGCCAGTCTGACTCGTTCTCTCAATTGCGTTTCAGGAAGGGCAGCTATTGGTAACTCCTCATTTGAGGAAGATAATAGCCCCATAGCTGTCTTTGTTCTGACCAGCAAGGAGCTGGTTCTACGTGCCTTGCGAGAGGCTGTTGCGGGAACCCAAATATCCCAAAAGCCCTTTTGGCAACGAAATGCTTGCCGCTTCGGAAGTGATGCGAGCTAGAACGTCGTCGACCTCGAGGAGCACGACCACAGCTTCAAGGATGTCGACAAGCATTAAAGTTACGATGGCCTTCTTGGAGGTGGTGCCATTCATACACCATGACAAGAACAGAACGTGATACAGGTCTGCGTTGAATACGACGATGCAAGACCTGAGATCTGGGTGGTCGCGGATCAGGTGGGCGAACGCGTTCTTATAGAGCAATCTGATGACTGGTAGTAGTGTCATCGCGGCTATTTGCCTTGTGTCGGGGAGTTGGTTAAACACGTGAATAAATCCATGCCATGCTGACTTGCAAGGCCACCAACGTGAAGTGGTGAATAAACACGCTTCGGCCACCGCGATAGCCCAAGATGAAGGAACCCCAGATAGCCAACATACCGAGGCACATAAAGACCGTGCCAATTGCAGACTCGCAAACCAGCGTGAATGGGAGTGGGAAACCAACAGCGTGTGCGAGACCGAATGCTCCGACAGTGCTTAGGGCAATCTTATCGGGGGCCCACTATCGCCAATGAACAGCTAAATTCTCTTTAAGTTGGTTGGGTTCTCTGTGATTTTGTTTTTTTAGCTGTTAGCGATAGAAAAATGGGCAGTTATCGTTCTCGCTATTTCTAAGGGAAAAAGCTGCGACGTGTGAAACCCGCTAAAGCAGCCGTTTTTAGCGGGGTGCCACACGTCGCATATGATTCTAAATTGGCTCTGACTAACCATTTTCAGCATTCTGATTGGCTTCTAGCTAAAAATGGTGGCGGCTTCTATGAAAGAGACAGGCGCCTTCGATGAGTGCAGACTGCGCAGCGGACGCGCACAAAGCGATAGAGGGCCTCGATAAGAACGACGGCTCGCTAGAAAGGTGACATGTGTTTCCGGAGTAAAGGACGATAACAACCTCAGATTTGTACAACAGTAACCACACCAAACGGGCACGAGCAACCATAGCACGATCGACGATTGGGAAATGGACAGGTCGGTAGCTACATGCAGAGCGACTCGCTCTGGGAAATGGACTGGTCAAAAGCTAGAGTGACTCGCTCTGAGCGAGACAACAATATTATTGAGAGCATGCGCGCGCAGGTACATGTAACACCTGCGCAATAAATGTAATTAGGATGCCACGGTACTTGTATTTATAGGATTTTACTCTTCTTATTTGCTACGTTGGCCGCGCGGATAATACGCTGATGTAGATGCGCACGGTAGTTCTCGACATTGAATTTGTTGGAGCACAACTTATCCATTGATCCACGTAGCGTATGCGGGCGATCTTTCATAATCGCTGCGGATATCTTTTCGACGAAGAAGAGCAGATAAATTCCACAATCAACAGAGTTTTGCTGCTGAGGCTTGGTAGGGCAGGCGTGAAAACTCCATTTAACCGAACCCCACCGAAGCTGTTTCTGGGACCCGCTCTTTCGCCAACCACCACTGCATCAAGGAAAAGACGTTTGCCGTGTCGTGCGCTTCTGTAGCAGAATTAACGTGATACAGCCGAATGACGCCCCCCTGCAGGGGATTCTCAACCACAAGAAAGCTCCAGTGACTATTACCGTTGACTGGAAGAATAACAAACCGGTACGATACCCAGTCAAATTTCCCTATGTGACCAGCGAGGCGCTCGTCCCTTGCAGCTTTCTCCTTCGTTCTTTTCACGGCTTGCATCGTCGGAAAAAGAAGTTCCGCGGCAAAAAATTAAGCCATTCTCCCGAGGCATGAAACCATGCACAAAATAATCAACGGCGGACTCTGTCAAATTCTGATGCGGCATTAGGCTGTCCAGATCCTCACGATAGATCCAGCTCGTATCATCACCACGCGTCCACTCCAATATTGGCTTCTGCTCCCGCGACCTGGTAGAAGACTGCCTCCGAGGCAAATAAGTCTTCTTAGCAACTGTAGGCACCTTATACTCGCTCTCTTCGGACTCGTTACAATCCATACTCTCGCTACTGCTATCGCTTTCATCCGATCCAGCGCTATCGTAGCTGTCTTCATCGCTGTCTTCATCTCCACAGTACAGCGCCGTCACCGGGGGTTACACCATTATCTTGCTCGTGCTCACTGTCCTCACCAGGGGTTACGCCACCATCACGAGGGATTACCCATGTTACTTGGGACTCTGGAATATCAAAATCCGAGTTGAACTCTTCCAGGCTCCGGCAATAAAACATCACATCGTCAAACGTCCAGTTGTCCTCCATAAGCTCATCAAGGTATTCGATTACTCTCCATTCGTACGGCTTCATCTTGTGTTTTCGTCCTCCGCCTTCGTTGCGCTTGCGATCTGAGCCAACCTATTTGTCACAAACATCCCAGTAGCGCTTCACCCAGCCTCTCAAAGTCGATTCCTTGACCTCAAGCTCGACAGCGGCTTCTTCTAGAGTCCAATCTGGGATATCTACTTTCCAGCGCCTAAGAAGCGCAAGCTTCTCCTTCTCAGTGCGATTCACACACACCCGCCTCTTCATTCGGAAACGGGGGAAAGGGAGGGAAATTCTCGAATGATAGTCAGCCGTATATGGCCAATCATTTTAGGTATCAGATTTAATCAGATCAAGAGTAAATATCAAATTAACTCGCGCGAGTTATTCTAAATCCAGCATTTCAGATTAACTCGCGCGAATTATTCCGAATCCAGCACTTTGAGGTTAGTATGAAGTACGTCGGGGTTGTGGTGTGGTAATACCACTAAAATTCTCTTCTACCAAAAGGTATTAGAGACGCTAACCCGCAAAGGTAAGCGCTTATTGGATCAAAACCTGAAGACCAGGAACGATCCCTTACACCGGGTCGGTTGCAAGTGCCTCTGTGCACCTTAGGTTGTCTTCGGTCAACCCAAAAACCTGTACCGCTAGCCACGAGCTACGGCTAGGATACTATGTAGCGCTTTCGCGCAACCCCACTGCAGTCCCTCAGAAAGGAAGGGTACCGGCGTGTTAGGCCTTATACAGGGGGACCAAGGTAAAACCTCGGTAGGTAGACTAATACACTCAAGGACACTCTAATCCCACAAATATATACTGAACGATACCGTAACACCGTTCCTGCCTCTCCGGCCACGCCAACTCTTGGCGCTGCCAAGGAAACTCTCGGTCAATGCACGATAAGCTCCCCGACAGGCATCCACACGCAGCCGAGCGTGTCCAGGCACTACAATAAGCTAGCTACACTTACCGAAGTCGGACTTGACCCTTGTTGGCTTTGGGGGAAGACTGTCTTTTTATTACTGAGTTTTCTGAGGCCCTCGGGGCCTCGTTCTGGTCATCCTATGATGAGTCCTATGTCCCTATACAAATATCTAGTGTGAACGATCGCAATAAGGCGATTCCGGACACATCAAATGGCGGCCGCGGCTACACTAATAAGTGCGGCCGAAGTACGTAACTGAATGCATCTGTACCTAAACGTGGGTACCATGAAGCCTCGTTCGGGGTTCTATTAGAACCCGACGAGGCTTCGGCCACTGTCTGTCACTCTACCGAGGATAATGTCATCATCTAATCAGAAGCAGCCATCTCCGTCTCTCGCTTGACCTCGCCTTGATTGCCCCTTGATTGAACTTGATTGTCGGGCTGGCGGGTCAACAGCGTTGGAAACTGCCACTTTCCAATACCACAACTGCCCACGCCTCGACGCGAGCCTCCCACGCTGGTGAGCGTCTAGGCGTCCTCAGTTCTTCCACGCCATGGCTCCTCCGTCGCGTGCATTCGCCGACGCGGCTGCCGCTGCTCTTCGGGCTCTCCAGTGCTCCGGACCGGTACGTTCGTCGCTCCTGCTGATCCTCACTGTCATTCGGATCCTCGTTGTTGACTCCATCTCTTTCTTGATCATCTCAGGGAGCTGTTGATGTCGCCACCGACACTTCGGGTCGTCGTCCGGCGCGCCAGGCTCGTTCGGCGGGTGCCCCCGCCCCTATCGCCGCTGGTGCTGTGCCTCCAGCCCCGGCCGCGCCTGCAGGTGACCCTACGCTCATTCCTGCCGCCTCCGGGACCTCGGTCGACCCTCCACCGGCTCCTCCCAGTAGTCCTGAGTCTGCTGCTGGGGCGACCGAGACTCCCTCGCCGGCAGTTCCCATTGAAGAGGCCCCCGACTCGCCGCCGACACCGCCGCCAAGCGCCAGCGCTCCACCGTCGCCAACTCCCGCGCCTTCGGTCACGTTGGCAACTCGCGGGGCGTCGGTGGGGGGCGAGGCAGCTGTAGGAGGTCGCACCGGAGCTGGTGCTGGCCCGGCCGAGGTTCCTCCGACAGCGGTTGTCTTGGGCGAGCGGCAGATGCTGGAACTCGCTCGTCTCGTCGTGGGTGCGGTGAGGTGCTGGCGGCTGCCGTTGCTTTTCCGCGTCTCCCTCTTGCAGAGGCAGATGAACTGGTGGCCCTCCGCCGCGAGAACGACCGGCTGCAGGCAGAGCTCTCCGACACCAAAGATAAACTCGCTGAAGAGATGAACCTTCGGACCAAGTCGGACTACTTCCTCGTCTCGGCCAACTCCGAGTGCGACCAAGCTCTGGACCTCGTCCAGGACATGCGCGTCCAGCTCAGCATCGCCAGCGAACGCGGCCATCACTCACCACGCTGATGTCACTCAGTCGTTGGAGAAGCGGACGCTCGTTGTGAGGGCGATTCGGCCGCTGCTGTACGTCGGAACATCCAGCTCCACGAGCGTATAAGCGCAAGCCTCGTTACCTACAACACTCAGTTGGAGAGGCTTCGCAAGCAGTTGTCCGACCGCGACCGAGCAAACGTCATCCCCGCACGCATTCAAGCGTTGACGGACGAGAACAACAGCTTGCGGCGAGCGAATTCTATCCTTCGTCGGCACTCGGCAGCACACGGACTCGACGTCGACACCTTGGTCCTGGCCTCAGCCGGCATCTCCGCTGCAGAGATTGATTGGAATCTTCTCGGGCTGTCCCCACCGACGGTCCCTGTCGAGAGTCCACGCCGTGACGAATCCTCGTCAGAGGAAGGAGAGGAGTCCAAGACGACCGACGTGCCGATGGCTAAGTCCACCGAGGCTACGGCCGCTCCCGCTGCTTTGGTGGGCGCTTCTGCTGGTTCCCCGGTCTCCACTGAGTCGTCATCGCGCAAGCGGGGTCGGCAAACCGAGTCTGCTTCCGTCGGGAATACGGCATCCCAGCCTCCTCCTCACAAACGCTTCGGCAGACCGTCAGTCGCCCTGAGGGCCAGGGATGCAGCGGCCGCCGCGCCATCTAGTCCTCGTTCGGCATCAGGAGAGATTTTCCCGCCTCCTCAGTCGATGGTGCGTCCTCCAACGACGGCTCGCTCAAGCTGGTTGGAGTCTCAGCCTCTCCCGTACGAACACTCAGACGTCCCCTTGTATCCTCGGCTGGCCAGTCGCGCCTCGCCTCCCTCGCCAGCCCCAGCCCAGCAGCAGGAATCATCTGACGTGGAGTTTGGAGGGGGTATGAGTCCTAGCGACACATCACAAGATGACCTTGAGCCCGGCGAGATTCCGGAGGTGTCGACCGCCAGTCTCGTCTGGTATAGCCGGCGTTGGCCGTGCCCCTCGAGAATCGGCTGCTGGGGTCACCGAGGGCTCTGACGGCCCGCCAGACCGTTCACCTAACGGTGAGTCGCCTCATGAGTCCGAGACTTCCGAGGACCGCGCAGCGTTGTTCCTGGAGATGTTCGGCCCCGACGAAAGAGAGGAAACCTCGGTGGCGCAACCTGTCGCTCCTTCGGAGGCTCCTTCTCCTCTGGCTGCCGCGACCGGGGTTCCTGTAGCTTCATAAGCGGTCACCGTGCCACTCCCGAGTCGACTCCACACTCGGTCGGCCTCTGTTCACGCCCGGGCGATGGTAACAGCAACGGTGACAGCTTCACCGAGGCCCCAGCCGTGGTTGACGCTTCCGACGTAGCTCCTGGATCACGTAAGCTCAGTGGTCTTGCTACCTTGTTCTTGGAGCCGGGTTTCACGGCACCCGGGGCGTCGGAATGCTGGCATCTCATCCAAAACGCCAGTGTCCCCCTCGTCTTCGAGGACGACTTGGTCGCCCCCAGTTCAGTGGATGGAATCGTGGAGTTTGGCTTGTGGACGGATCCTGCTCACCCCTTCCAAGTGTTGCGCCAGCTTTTCCCAGACGAGCCTTGTTTGATCGATACGACGGGTTTTCCATCCTCGATGGCTATATCCCGTCGTGCAACTGGTCGGGCTCTTCTCGTTCGCCTATGGCGGCAGTTCCAGGGCTACTCCTACCACTCCACCGAGAGGGGCGACCTCGGTTTCGCCTTGTGGGAGCGTCGCCACTGGATTAGGGGTAAAACTGTCAAGGCGTATATCGATAACCTCGCCAGCACCCTCGGTCAGCGCAACGTGCAAGTCCTAGCGCTTCGACAAGCGTGGTCCAAGTACCACCGAGAGCGCAGTTATCGTGCAGATCGGTTGCGAGACCAGATGCACCACAAGGTGTGGAATGGGGCCATTACGTACGACGGACAACCTCCACAGCACCGCACCGAGGTTTTGCTGGAGCCGTCGTACCTGCAATACTCGTTCGAGGTGATGGAGTGGGTCCCCACTACCGACGACTGGGCCTCCGAGGTGGCGGACGTGGATGCCCGCGAGCCGTGGCGTAACTGTTGGTTCCAAGCGCCGGCAGACCACCCCTACAACACGGCTTTCGCCCCTTGCAACGACGTCCCGTTGTTTGTCCCCAACGGATCGACTCGGGAAACCGTGGCGTCGTCGGTCGTGGTCGAATCTTCTCTGCGGACTTCGATGGTGGTCGCTCCATGGGTGGCCGAGTTCGCAAACGCTCGTCGTTCTCGCTCTCCAAGCCCCGATGAGGAGACGAAGGAGTCGGGTGAAGCTTCTTCCGCCGCCGGGTCAAGTCTGGGCATGTTGGCTCAGGCTGTGATGGAGATTTAGCCTCGTTAGGCCCCGCTCCAGCTGCACCGTTTCGTTCACGTTCTTTTCCAATGTCGACCGAGGTCCGTGGTGCTTTAGGCGACACTGCATGTGCTATCCCAATCCAAAATAACGTCATGTTGTTCGTCCATTTCATAATCTTTTCTCGCGTCAACGCACATCGCATTCAATACTCGGTCGCGGTTCCCAGAGCTTCTTCTCTGCCCTCGGCCGCTGTGGCTGCCTCAAACGAGGCTTGGTTCGTAGCTGCGGCAGCCGGGCTTCGCCTTGTCTCCCTGCAAGAAGGTCGGGTTTATGCTCGTTGAAGACCGGACTTGATTTGCGGGAGACCGGGCGTACTTACGCTAGCTCCGTTGCGGGTATGTTTTCGCATGACAGCCCAATTTTGACAACTGTACACCCGGTCTGCTGCGGGTATCCGGTGTCGACAGCTTGCATACCCATTTCACCATCAACTCCATACTCAACCACGAAGTCGAGTGCACTTGTTCGTGCTACTTCCATGGCAATCACTGGGTCCGAAGCCTCGGTCGCCCTCCCATTTGCTTCATCATCACTTGTTTCGTCTGTTGAGGGTTTGACCGAGGCTTGCTTGCGTCTTCCGTTGTTCCTGGCTCCATTCCGATATCTCCATTCCATCTTGACTCGTTCACTTAACACGTAACATGCAGATTCCAGTAACATTCTTCGTCTGTCACTGCGAGCTGGATAGCCCTCGCAGGCAGTTCAATCATCATCTCCAGTAGCCTCGTTCGTCTGACATCGCGGGCTGGATTGCCCCCGCGAGCAGTTCAATCCTCGTTGGGGCGCAGAATTACTCCTCGTCGGCCACTTGGACCATTTGCAAACGTCGGTCTCTTCGCTTCCGGCGTAGGTAATCGTACAGGAGGTCACCGCACGAGAGATTGGACGCTGGTTCCCATGTCGGCTCGTCATAGCCGACCCACTTCACCTTGAACTTTCGGACGGCCCGGTGAGTGCTCGTTGACAACGGTGTCCGGTCATCGAGGATAGCCTCGACTTCGTACTCGCCGTCCAGGCGGTCCGGCTCAAAACTGTCTTCAGGCAGTAATTCCTCGTCGAAGTCAAGACGAGTGTCTTCGGTGACCTCACGAGCCAAACGAACCCTCGGTCGGCCTTCGAACTCATCCACTGACTTGAGTCGTGAAACATGCACCACCTGGTAGAACCGGTATCCACTTCGGTCGGGTAATTCCAACTCATACGCAAATTCGTCGACCTTCTTCTTCACGCGGAACGATCCGTGCCACCGATGGGCTACAGTCCTGGTCGAACCCGCTCCATGTACATCCACACTCTGCTCCCGGGCTGCAAAGAAAACCTCGTTCTCGTCACTGCAGCTCTACTATGGTCAGGGTAACTCGGTGCCCGGTCGACCGAGGTTCTATTCTCGTTGACGCCTGCCATAGCTTCCTTCTCCTTCCTGCCAAGCGACGCATTGTGCTCTTCAGCTGTCCGAGCCTTTTCCGCGGCTTGGTTCTCCTTGGCCATCCTCAGGGCGATTTCCTGCTGTCGGTTGACCTCTCGGCGCCATCCTAGCGCGTCAGTTTGGCTACTGAAGCCTCGTTTGGGTGACGAGGACATTGCCTTGAGCGTCGACTGTGCATCCCACCCATGAACGAGGTAAAACGGAGTTTCCTTCCTCGTCGTATCACGGGAGTTATTGATGGTGAAGATCCGTCTTTCGGCGATCTCGTCCCAATCCTGCTGTAGTGGGTCTTCAGCGTATACGCGGACTGACTGCATGATAGTCTTCACCGATCTCTCCTGCTGGCCGTTGGCCTGCGGGCGGTAGCTCAGGGTCGCGTTCGACCGAGACTGCATCATTTCCGCGAAGGCTTGGAAGATCTCGCTCATAAATCGAGGATCTCGGTCACGACGGATCAAGGACGGTGCTCCAAAACGTCGGTAGACACACTCCTCAAAAGCTTGCGCAACGAGTAAGGCGGTAGCGTCAGACATGGCTTTGCCCATCACGAATCCCGTGAACGAGCATTGGAATAACAGGAGAGCCGTGTTGCCACGGCGACTCTTCGGTAGCGGTATCACGAAGTCCATAGAGACTAGTTGGAAGGGTCTCTCGGCTAGGATGTTCCCTGGTGAGTACCCGCGGAACTGAGGTCGGCTCTTACTTGAACTGCAGTCAGGGCACGACTTAACGTGTTTCTCCACATCGGCATACTGGCCGATCCAGTTATAGTCTCTCGCCGCTCGATGTAGCGTACGGGTAATACCTTGATGACCGCCTTCGAGTGAGTCATGACAGCATTGCAGGACTTCTTCGATCATCGTTGTGGGCACCACGAGTCTCATCTTCAACTCGGCTTGCTCGTCGTCACTTGAACGACGGCTCGTTCTTGTGTAATATAGCACATCGTCCTCGCTCAACACAAATTGGTCAGCCATTTCCCATGCATCTCGTGCTGCTCTGTATCCAATCTTCGCATCATCTCCCCGGAGCACTGCCTTCAGATTCGACCACCGTAACTCTTCATCTTGAGCGGAGGCGATTCTCCTTCGGCGTTCTTCCTGTACTACCAGCGGGTCAATGTCTTCTGCGTTCGGTGGGGCTGGTGACGTCTCGGCACGCAGCGGTGAAGCTTCTGCTTCATTCTGAGACTCGTTCGGCACACCATTGGCTTCTACTCGGTGAGATGCGTCTCCCTGATCGGTGACCGAGACTTCATCTGCAAACCGGACGTGTTTCTCCTTTGCTCTTGTTTGACGTCTGGTCACCACAGCTACTTGTCCGGGTTCAGTCTCGTTCTGCCGTCTGCGCTCGGTTTCTCTTCGCTCAAAATCGAAAAAATTTTTGCTACGAGGTTTGGCAGAAGCTACCACGGCCCATACTGTGTTGGCCGATGGTATGTCCTCGACGACGCAACCGTCAGCAGCCTCGTAGATGACTTCAGCGATACGGTTCAGCTTCATCAGCGCTAATACTCGGTCGTCCGACGATACCACCGTAGACTCCTTGCACTCGAGAGTCTCGCTTGCCAGAGAGTCGGCCGCAGCGTTAAACTCTCTCACCACATGCAGGTACTTCACTGACCGAAGCTTGGCCGTGAGTTCTTGGTGGTGGCTGACTTGTTGCAGCAATGACTCCTTCCGACAGGCTATCACCCCTAGGGCTTGCTGGATCGCGAGCCTCGAGTCGCCAACGACAACTAGATCGTCGGCTCCATGCTGTAATGCAGCAGAGACGCCGTTGTTCATCCCGGTGTACTCAGCGAGGTTGACCGTGGTGTTCTCGAGGTAAGCGCTCGCAGCAAGCACTACTGTCCACTCTGGTAGCTTCCATAGTATCCACGAGCAACTGCCGTATCCACCGTTCTTCTCGGTCTTCGCAGACCCGTCAAACGACATAACGAAGCCTCGGTAGGACCGCGGTAGGCGTGCGTAGAGCAGATGCGGGTCCAAACGAGCAGTTGGTGGCCCTCGTGTCCGGGGTGTGACCAACGCCAGTGACTTATCCAAGTCAACGAAGTTCGTCAAGCCGGCTTGAAGTAGCTGTGCAAACGAACAGTCGGTTTCTTTGACTCGTTCGACCAACAGGTGCCACGGCGACAGCAAGACGGCGAACTGGGTAGCTCGACCGAACAATGTCTTGGACTTGTGGACCCAGTCGAGTGTCGAAAACCGAGTGTAGACCCGGCTTCGCTGTCCAACGAGTTGAGTATAACACACCTTCAGTATCAGCAGAAGCGCGAGGACCTCTTTCTCGGCCGGGTGATAATTCATCTCAGCATCCTTCAAAACACGTCCGCAGAAGCGAACGGGGTGTAGTTTGCCCTCGTGCTCTTGCATCAACGTGGAACTTAGAGCCCACTCGTTGGCGAACAACATGACATGCACTTCCTTCTTCAGGTCGAAGTGTCGTAGTATCGGTGCTGACGAAACCTTCTGTTGGAGTATCGCGAAGCTGGCTTGGCCGCGGTGAAGTCACCCCCGGGCTGGAAATCCTCGTCCTTAAGCTGGTACAGCGCTGCTCCATAGACCGCGAAGTCTTGGATGAAGCGACTGTAATAGTTGAGTGCCCCAAGGAAGGACTGCATTCCTTTCCTCGTTGACGGGAACGGAAGCTCGGCCACCCCAGCCAGCTTCTTAGCATCCGGTCGGATACCTTCTGCCGAGACTTCGTGGGACAGGAAGTCTACCTTGGACTGCACAAAAATGCTCTTCGTGAAGCTGATACTAATACGGCACTCTTCAAACCGTGCCAGCAATCGGTCTAGCGTCGCCAAGCACGACTCGAAAGTCTCGGTACCGAAACAGATATCATCCACGAATGACCGGTGACTGAATACTGGTGTCGACGAGGAGTCATCGGGCTCCCCGTTGGCGAACATGTCGGCGATAGGGCTGTTGACCAGTTCGGCTATAGCTCCCTTACCAAGCGAGTTGTCTCGGTCGGCCTCGAACTTGGTCCGGAATGGCTTTGCCGTGCCAGTCGAAGCCTCGTTCGCCCCAGCATGAGCTTCCTTGTCATGTTCTTCAGCTAGACGCATGCGCTCCGAGAATTTAAACCATCCTCCCGTCGGTTGGATGAAGCCCCAGAGCGCGTTGTCAATCATGCGTTGACAGATCATCGGTGCGTTCTTCAGGCCGAAAGGCATACGCAACCATTCGAAGTGCCCCAGTGCGCAGACGAAAGCAGAGATCTTCCGAGCTCGTTCGGTCATCATAATGGCCCAGAAGCCGCTAGCGGCGTCAAGCGAGCAAAACCACAAGTACGCCTCCATGTCCGTCAGCAAGTCATCCACCAGGGGCATGGCATACTCCATAATCTCGGTGATCGCATTAACGAGTTTGTAGTTGATACACAGGCGGATATCCACCCCATTCTTCTTCAGGACAATGACGATTGGCGACGCCCATGGGCTGTCCGAGAAGGAGATAAGCCCGGCCTTCAGCAGACCCTTCAGCAATTCGTACAGCTTACCGAGGAAGCGAAGCGGGGTCCGCCGAGCCTTCTGCTTGATTGGCGCGTGCCCCTGTACATTGATGTCACACACGACCACGTAGGCTGGAGGCGGCAGGGCGTTACCGCTCCCAATCATGATCTTCTCGTGACTCTTCAGCACATCGACCGGGGCCGTCTGCTGCTTCTCGCTGAGTTCGTAGGGCCGTCTGCTGCTTCTCGCTGAGTTCGTAACTCACCCCAGTCGACTTCGCTACTACACACCGCAACCGACGTTTCCTCTGGCTCCAGGCTGGACGCAGCGGTCCCTGTTGGCAGGACATCCCATGTAGTTGTCTCGGCCACTGCTACCACGTCGCGGTCATCCTCCTAACCGTCGTTCGTCACGCTGTCACCATCACTCAGCTCACCACTGGCTTCCGATGCCTCAACCGAGGCGTATGTCGCTCCCTGGCCGGTGGAGTCAGCACCACTGTTCGGATTCACGGGCAGGCAACCCGCTCGGCTAGGCGGCGAGTCTCCGGGTACGTCCGAGTCATACGACGCGCTGGCCTCGTCGTCCGAACCATCGTTCGACCCACCAGCACGATCCACATCGGTTGTATCAGCTCGAGCGACATCGACCGAGCCTTCACTGACCCTGGGGTCGTCGTCGTAGCCATGTACATCGGGTGACGAGTACTCATCATCCAACGGAACTTGTTGACGGCCTTCTGGCCATGGCGGTGCATCCGGTGGCCTCGGCAGGATCTTTCGCGGCGTCGGGTAAGTTCGGCGCTCGACCGCAGGCGGCTGTTCAGCCAACCATTGCTCGTAGAGACGACGTTCTCGTCCTTGCAGAGTCTCATCACGACTCGTTGAATAGGCCAACACCTGCCACTCTTTGTACTTGTTAGAGTCCAACCTCGCGTAGCCGGTCTCTCGCGGTAGTTCACCATGCGGTACCCACAGCACCACGGAGTCATGCTTGGCGCACTGTGCCGCTGTGGTCGTAATATTGGTGAGCCGTACCCACGTCGGCTGCCCCCGTCGAAACCTCGTTACGGTCGGCACGAGCTTGCCCGTGCGTCGTACCCACACATCGTACTCCGAACGAGGTAGCCGCTGGCGCGGCAGTCGAAACTCTCGCCACTCGCGACCGGGTACGTATAAATCCTCGATCGGCCCACACGAAGGCTGCGTGCCGTAAGGTTCGTCATCTTCTGCACTCTGCGACTTTAGCAGTGGTACCATGACCTCGTCCGGAAGGCGTGCGGTGCCATGAAATAGATCCAGCCAGATTCCAGCCGGGATCATGAAGTCCATCCCAAGGACCACATCCACCCCGGCACTGTGATCCATTATCCACATTTCAAATTCGTAGACCTGCTCCCACCCGAGGGTGATCTTGACGAGCGCCCGTCGCCGGGTCTCCATCACCCCTGGGTTGATGCCGCGGACTTCGAGACTTCGTCCGTGGTCCCGGACATCTCGCACACGTAGCCGCTTGGCAGGAATCACGCTAACATTCGCTCCAGTGTCAAGGAGTATTCTCGTTCGCGCGTCGTCCACTGCGCCATTGACCAAAGCCCTCATTCGCTTCCTCTTGTCGTATCGTTGGGACGACCACCACCCCAGTCCCTCACCGGGCAGTAATTTCACCGCCCGAACGAGGTTCCGAGGTGGTCCCCTTATCTGGGCTAGACTTGTGATCAAAGCCTCGGTCGGGTGTCCATCACGTTCATCATCATCATCTTCATCAATACCAATCGCAACGAGACTTGCGTCCCGGTTCTCTCCATTTTCCGTCGGTTTCACACGTTCATTGTTCTTTAGGTCGTCAGGCCGTTTGCTTTCGCCCATGAACGCGAACAGATAGTCCGCATCAACAGCAGGCTCAGCTAACTGTGGCAGCCCGATTGGGACCAACCCAGTTTCAGTTGGCGGGCTGCCTAGTTTAAATGGCTTCCATACACCAGGCTTTGCAGCTCTGGCGACAGATCCTTCTTGTCGACCTTGGACTTCAGGAGCTTGGTGAGCTCGTGGAGTGCTTCACACTTCCCAGCGTCGTGCACCTGTTTGCACAGTTTGCACCGCCGGTAGCAGAAGTGCCCCGAGTGGGACGGGCTTCCGCACGCGGCACACGGCCCATACTGGCGTCGACCATCTCGTTCACGGTTGGACGGGCCTCCTCCGTTCCTGAAGCGTCGGTTATCAGACCGAGCGAACGTTCCTTCGGCTGCGGCCCTGCGCTCAGCATCGTTAGCAGCAGCGACATGTCCGGTAGACCCATCCGAGTCGTAATCAGCGTCTGAATCCTCGTCCGAGCGTTGGTCGTCCGAGTATTGACGCTCATCTTCGAAGTAATCCTCGTTCGCCTCAGCATCACGTCGGGGGGCGTATGGAGCCTCGTTGCGGGCACCGACCGAGCCTCCGACGTTCCATTCCACCATCACATCGGCCAGCGCGTCAACCAAAGTGACTCGGGACTGGTACGGCGATCCATCGCGTCGGTCACGGCGACACGGTCGTTGCGGCGATCGTTGTCACGGCGACGTCGTTCGCGACGGTCTTCGTCGTGGTAGCGTCGTTCGTGGCGGTAGCCACCACGAGAATCCTCGTTCGACCTCGCATCGCGTCGACGTCCATCATCTTGACTCCGAGAGCGGCGGAACGACGATTCTCGGTTAGATTTGCGGTCACGGTGACGCAGGATGTCGTTGATCATGTCTTCGAGGTCATGGATGCTCTTGACCTGGACGTGGCACAGACGGTCTTCTAAGTTTCGGTCGTCACACGTGACCAACAAGTGGTCCACGTGGTCCTTCGCGTCACGACCACCGTTTTCAAATTGCACGCCGGCGTTGCGAGCGCAGCCGTTGAGCCGGTTGAGGTAGTCACAAACGTGTTCCTTGTCTTCCCGCTTGGCCGAGTAGTACCGAGCCTTCGCAGACTGGGAAAACTTCGAGCAATAGTACTTGATGAACGCCTCGCTCAGCAACTTCCACGTGCGTCTTGTCTTGCGTGGGAGCTGGCGACACCAGTGCAGGGCTCCATCCCTGAGCATAAGTTCGAACGGCATACACCACTCGTTGGGTGGTGCATGCGTTCCCTTCATCTCATAGATGAACGTTCGGAGCCACTGCATGGAGTGCTCGCTCTTGTCGCGCGTTCCGTAGAACGGCTTGATGTTGGCGAGAGGCAAGTGCGTGGCGATCTCGAGCTTTGGGGTTGAGCTCTGGTTGTCGGTCGCGCTTAGCTCGCGCACCTGACGTGCCCATTCGCTCGGTAGGTCCCCTTCGTAGTAGTCGGTCCCGAGGTCGTCGTCGCTGTCCGACGAATCATCTTGGAGGTCGTAACGTCGGCCGGACCGACGACCGGTCGCTCCGCGTGTGCCAGACGTGGCGAATGAAGCCTCGTTCTCCCTAGCCAGACGTTCACTACGGTCCGTAGATCGTGGAGTTACCATGTGCGAGTCTTGCATGTACGGCGAGGCTTCGCCCTTGGTTGCAAAGACACCGTCATCAGTGGCTCCCTTCCGAGGGGTCGCTGGTAGCGGGACCTTCGACGGGTCTACTACCTCAGAGGTCGAACGAAGCATCGTTGGGCCTCGCGAACTGACGTCCGCCACTCCAAAGAAATTACGCAGCTTCTTCCTCCACTCGGTTAACGCCGTGGCAGCGGCGGTCGGCGTCCAACTCTCGAGCGCAGCCTCCGTGGGGAGGATCTGGGGTTCGCACTCCATATCTCGCAGGAGGTCCACAGTATTCTGCGCAACGTGCCGAGTGCTCGTTGAGTTGATCGGCGTAGCCAACGCCCCTCCGAGGTCCATCCAGATGGCCTGGCGGACTTGCTTCGGGGAGAACAACTGCATCCATTCGCTCTTGGTCTTCATCGTGTCTAGGCACCGGCCTAGGACCTTATTGGCCGCCGGAGTATCCCCGTTGAGGGGAGGACGAGTGCCAACCGGCTTGGAGGTTGCCCCTCCTACCGTCACTGAGGGTTTGAAGTCCTCGGTGGCGCCGTCATCCGCGTCGTAGGCGGGGTCGGGGCCCGGCATGTCCTTGAACGTGTCGGAGAGGTCGCGGGTAATCGACCTTGATCCTCCACTGCGACCTGCCGACACAACCGCAGCTTCCGAAGTGTCGGACATCGCTGTCCGGACATCCCAGTCATCATCTTCGTCATCTTCTTTGGCGTCCGAGGAATCAATCGCCGTGTCGTAGCTCACCGAACGCTCGTCAATCGACTCCATCCAATCCGTCGGTGGGGTCGAGAATGAGCTTCCGGAGCGCACCGAAGTCTCGTTGCGCGTTCCACTCGACTTGGCCGGCGTTGCTGGTACCGCTGACTTGACTCCCTTTGCCATCTTCTCTCTTCTTCTTCTTCTTCTTCTTCTTCGCTTCTCTTCTTCTTCTTCTCCTCTTCGCTCGTTGGGGGTAAAGACCTACAACAACCAAGACACACAGAAGGTCACACCAATCCCGGGTCGCGGCACCAGTTGTGGTGTGGTAATACCACTAAAATTCTCTTCTACCAAAAGGTATTAGAGACGCTAACCCGCAAAGGTAAGCGCTTATTGGATCAAAACCTGAAGACCAGGAACGATCCCTTACACCGGGTCGGTTGCAAGTGCCTCTGTGCACCTTAGGTTGTCTTCGGTCAACCCAAAAACCTGTACCGCTAGCCACGAGCTACGGCTAGGATACTATGTAGCGCTTTCGCGCAACCCCACTGCAGTCCCTCAGAAAGGAAGGGTACCGGCGTGTTAGGCCTTATACAGGGGGACCAAGGTAAAACCTCGGTAGGTAGACTAATACACTCAAGGACACTCTAATCCCACAAATATATACTGAACGATACCGTAACACCGTTCCTGCCTCTCCGGCCACGCCAACTCTTGGCGCTGCCAAGGAAACTCTCGGTCAATGCACGATAAGCTCCCCGACAGGCATCCACACGCAGCCGAGCGTGTCCAGGCACTACAATAAGCTAGCTACACTTACCGAAGTCGGACTTGACCCTTGTTGGCTTTGGGGGAAGACTGTCTTTTTATTACTGAGTTTTCTGAGGCCCTCGGGGCCTCGTTCTGGTCATCCTATGATGAGTCCTATGTCCCTATACAAATATCTAGTGTGAACGATCGCAATAAGGCGATTCCGGACACATCAAATGGCGGCCGCGGCTACACTAATAAGTGCGGCCGAAGTACGTAACTGAATGCATCTGTACCTAAACGTGGGTACCATGAAGCCTCGTTCGGGGTTCTATTAGAACCCGACGAGGCTTCGGCCACTGACTGTCACTCTACCGAGGATAATGTCATCATCTAATCAGAAGCAGCCATCTCCGTCTCTCGCTTGACCTCGCCTTGATTGCCCCTTGATTGAACTTGATTGTCGGGCTGGCGGGTCAACAGCGTTGGAAACTGCCACTTTCCAATACCACAGGGTTAGTATGAAGTAGAGCGTAACCGACCTACAGCAGACCAGGGGGCTGTATGAGGTTCGAACTGCAGTGCTTACATTCCCTAAGCCCGCATTTGTGGCGATACGATTATACTGGAGCAGTGGTCGTGAACTTATCCGGTTAACACGAACGCCTACTCAGCCAAGTTGCCTTTCCGTCCATTAGTAGGGGGTTGCTCGCACAGGATGACAGCAGCGACGCCCAAGACTTATTGACGCCTGAACAGGACAAGCGCGAAGTGACAAGAGCCGAGCACGAAATAAGTCAAGGGATGATCCAAACTACACATGTGGGCTTTATATAACTCAATGGAAACCTCCATTTTGATAAATGGAGAGTAGCACATAGTGACCATGTTACGTTGGCGGCACCAAGTGCTAATAGTTAGCAGGTGCTTCCAAGCCGATAAATTATAAATTATTAACACGGAAAACGCTGTTGAGAAATCAAGATAGATTCCAGGAGAGCTCGAAAGTGGTTTCGTTACGCGAGCCTGATTGTTCTACTCACAAAACCAGAAACACCTACAGCGTGGCATTCGAATACATACTATGTGATTCATCAATTATATATCGCTTTGTGACGTAGATGTTTGTAGATCTTGCGATATAAGCAAGGTCCAGGAAACAACTACATGGTATCGGTGGCAACAACCAGCGTCCATTTCAACATTACCGACCTTTCGAGAAGTACTTCAGTCGTAAAAGATGTAATATTCCTATAGACACGGAGGTAGCCTCTTGCCGGGAACTAATCTAACAAAAATTGCATGTCGAGGGCCGCCGTGACCAGGGGGGACGGCCAATTTGGCGTCTGATGGGGACGGGCTCGGTTGGAGGTGGCAAATTCTCAGATGTGGTTGACGTAGACCATACATATGGCCCAGAGGTAAATGTTTCTTCCAAGTCTCCAAACCAGGCTGAAATGAATATGGGGGAGCTGCACAACTTGGCTGTGCAATCGGTGGGTAGAGAGGCTGGAAATGCTATGGATCGAGCTGGAAAGCCACCGGGTCTGGTAAAGTCGCCGTGTAACCAGTTGGTCTGTAGGCATATGCTGTGTATCTGGGGTGATCTTGCGGACAAAGGTTGAAACCAGGCGCGAAGCCAATATCGAACCCGACTTCTGCCCCGACCACACCAAGACTTTGAGCTGGGAAGTTATGCGCATGTCTCCTGAGATGACCCGGTGTGATTGCCATGCAGCGACACTTCGTTGGCTGCCAGCAGTAAACCGGTAGCTTAATCATCTACATGCACTGTAGCCGCACTGCTCACTTGTGGACGCTTCTGGCGCAAACGCGTATCCTTAAATTGTACCCATTAACTCCAGGCACGCTGAGTCCGTAAGCCGCACGTCCACAGATTATGTGGGCACAAGACAGGAACTTTTTATAGAAAAGACATGAGCACTCAAACGTACTCAGGTGCACCACCCACCCGCCTCGTGGCATGCCATCGTGGTGCGCGCGGCGTACAGACCATTTCACAGCTTCCCGATAGAACTTGGCAGCGGTAGCCTTTTCTGCATCTGTTAAACACTCGGGCGACATGATGACAGGAGTTTTGGCGTTGCTGGGGGCCTTCAACTCGTCAAGATCAGACAGTTCGGGGCGGTTTTCCAAATGATCACCGCAATGATATAGCACGCGAACAACTGACTTCTCGGTCGTCGCGTAAACGACGACTCGGTTGGTCGACACTAAGTTCGGGCCAGCTGCTTATCAACTTGAGGCGGGGCGTTTGGTCCAGATGCCATAGGAGGTGGTACACACAGCGAATAATCTTCGGCAATCTTCAGTAGCTTCATCAACAAACGGCGCGTATCCGCTGCCTTCCGCTGCGTATAGCGCTTGATGCTGGCATTGAACACTTCACATGGGTTGTTGGTTGTAGCGTATCCCCCTGGAGAGAGTGATAAATCTGCCATCTCCAGAAGCGGCTATGAATCCATTGTGCCGCGAAATATCCCAAAAAGACGTGCAACCTTCTATCGCATTGCCACTCTTGAGATACACGCCACCACACCTCCCAAAAATCGGTTTGGTTGAGTGTGTAGGCACGTCAAGAATACCACGATACACCATTGCTCGCACAGAATCTGGTAAGTGTCGCACTCGCTTGCGTACATTGTACATCACGTGGAAGAAACACATCAGGTACGGACAGGTTGCACATTCTGCAACATCCCGCAGTCCGTTCAATTGGGCCTCTTCGGCGTCGCCAATTATCACGTCAACTCGAAGTGGTCTTTCCATGTGGGTCCTGAAAATTCGTGCGAAAGCTCCAATCGATTCGTAATACTCGCGTCGGGTCCTTTGGCTAACAATGAAAAGCGCGGCTAGGTGGTAGCTTCGGTGGCGATCGGTGAAACCGCACGTAATAACCGGGTAACTGATGTCGCTCAGCTTGAAAGTAGCATCCAAGTGAAAAATGAGAAATACTTCGCGATCCTGTAGCGAACTGATGTTTTGCATTAGCTTCAAGCTCGTGATTCCAAGTATCAACGGTTCATCATCTTCCCCGTTCCCGACAAAAGGGAAGCCGTGCTCATCTTCACGATTTCCAAACACAAACGCGGTGTCGGGATCCACTCCAGCAACGAAGGCCTTCGCCTTCACTAACTCCTTCGTCCTGACAATAGAGTTTTTAGACCCCTGTAGCCATCGATTGTACTTGACACTACGCAGAACTTGAGGGCACGTCGGAAACCCAAGCACTGGAGGTTGGTATTTCAGGTGCACGAAGGATGTTGCTCCAGATTAAGCGTGGTGGTACCGCGTTTTCGTCAATTCGCTGGATGTAGTCGCGCATTTCACGTGTCACCTTGGCGCGAGGAGGTAACGAACACGCTATGTCTCCACGCGCGTATGGCTGGCCATTTGTGTACGCAATCCACCGCTTCGAAGTCGGGCACTCATGCACTTTCCAGAGCGTTGCACATTTAACAGTTCCTTTGCAGTCTGGACTCTGACAGCGAAGGCGCCGCTCAGCCATCGAGTGGTCCCCGGGGCAAATCATACACTAGCGCGTCCTCACCCAAAATATGGCAGAACAGCAAAATCGCTCCCAGCGAAACTTGACGAACGCATCTTCGCCTTGGAACTCGGCTAACTTCGTCCAGGTGTGGTCTGGAGACATCTGAGGTGGGGACAGCTGCAGCTAGGCTCTCTGCAAACTCTCGAAAGGTACTGGCTTGTTGGATTTCGAGATAAGTATCGTTCTTCACACGATCCATACGTACTCAAGGATGGATTGCTTTATGTGCAATTCACGGACGACAAGGAGTCCAAAGTGATGAGACTTTGTGTCCCGAGATCGCAGCGCAATCGTCTAAGAACGAAGATTATCGAGCAATTTCATGATTCCAGTATTGCCGCGCACCCAGGAATTCGTCGTACGTACCTCCGTATCAAGCAATGGTACTACTGGGCGTCGCTTCATGAAGACGTTTCCGATTACGTGCAAAGTTGTGAAACCTGCACACGTTGGAAGCACAGCAACGCCAAGAAGAATGGCAAGCTGATTCCGATTCCAATTCCTAAGGAATGTTGGGAAGTCGTCTCCATGGATTTCGTCACTGGATTGCCAGAATCAGACGGCTATGATGCTATCATGACCGTCGTGGACAAGTTGTCCAAGCGTCCAATCTACTGTCCAGTTCACACTACCGATGATGCCGAAGAAATCGCTCATTACTTCTTCGACAATGTCGTTCGGCATCATGGAGTGCCTGCGGTAATCATCAGTGATCGTGATCCCAAATTCACGTCACGTTTTTGGAACTCTCTCGTGTAGATTATGGGTGTACAGTGAATATGACAACGTCATATCGCGCTCAAGCTGACGGCCAAACCGAACGTCAAAACCTGGTACTAGAAGATGCACTCCGTTGCATGGTCTCGTATCCTGGTGATGACTGGGCTGCCAAGTTGGGAACGATTGAGTATGCTCACGCTACGCTAGTCAGTGCTTCTACCGGACTTTCGCCATTTGAAGTAGACACAGGACGTAAGGAACGCAATCCCTTCGGAACATTTCCTACGCTGTCTACCACAGTTCAAGTACAACAAGGACTGTCTGAGTATGCAAACCACTTCAAGGATATACGCGACAAGAGTATCGGCAAAGCCAAAGAACACCTACTCAAGGCTCAAGCATCGCAAAAGAAGTACTACGATCAACGTCGTAGCAACGTCCAATTCAAGGAAGGAGATTTGGTTATGCTGGATACACGCCGTATTCCACTCAAGCATGCTGCGAAAGACATTGACGTCAAACGTGCAAAGTTAGCGGCTCGTAAAGTTGGTCCGTTCGTGATCAAGCGCATGATCAACGACAACGCTGCACGTCTGATTTTGCCACGCAGTATGAAGTCGTTGAACCCTAATTTCAACGTAGACGTTCTCAGCCATTACGTCTCCAACCCGGACAAGTTTGAGACTCGTGTTCTTCCGAAAGCATCTCGCATCATCACAGATGAAGACACTGGAGAAGACCTCCACATTATCGAGCAAGTACTACGCAAGCGCCAGTTCAACCGCAAGACTGAGTGGCTTGTCAAGTGGCATGGTCTTCCAGACCACGAATCTTCGTGGGAACTCGAGAAAGACATCAAGCACGTCTCTCACTGGAAAGTTCTCGTCGACGACTTCAAGCGCCGTCAACGTGAAGTCAAACCCGGGAGGATGTAAGGATCGAGACGTGACGAGCACGTCGTCGGCCCGCCCCGTTCAAGTGCAAGGCTAGGGCGTAAGCATTAGTCTAGCTTAGACACCTTCACTCATGACAATCAAGAAACATGCACATGGTGCATTACCTCTGTCAACTACATTGACGTTTGTATGACGCACGTCAATTCACTTCAAATTGAAGTGGATTGACCAATCAGATTGATTTACTCTAGCACCGCCTTGGGCACTGCCCATACGGCCGGCCACAGGGCCTTAACGAAATAAACTCACTTTCAAATTTGCATCCAACCACCTCAACGCTTTCGGCATCGCGGTCAACACTTCCTCGCGGCCTCTGCGTCTCCTACTGCTCAAGCCTCACATGTACCGCAGTTGTTTGCCATCGGTGTGTGAAATACTCATGCGTTGTGCCATTATGCACTGGTCCGAACGCTGGCTCTTCCGGCCCGTCCGCTAAAATCGTGACGACACGCTCGGCCACGAAAATCAATGTTCGCTGTTTGTCTCCCAGATCGAGTCCAGCTTGGTCGATTTGGCCGTAACAGCACACCGCCTGTCGTTTACAGCGTTGACATGGCGGTTTTCCACGAGTTTCTGAGCCACTCCCTTGCGCTGCTCTACACGACAGAGTTCGTGCTGCTGATTGAGCTCACGGAGGTCATCATTCCTAGCATCTACAGTAAGTGAATATTTTGGGGACCATGTTTCTTCACTCACTAACTAGCTTGCTATGGTATTTTACCAATCAGGTTGGCGGCGTACCATCTTCCCAACTGCGTGTTCCTGAGCAACCTTCACGATAAATCATGTTGAGAAACATCCTTGCGCTGATGGGCTACTCGTCGCTGGAGGTCGTCTCGCTCATTGCGCTCGGGGTCATCCTGCAGCGCCGTACTCGAATCTCAGTACTGCGGCAGCTCGCCTTCGTACTGGAGACCCATTGGCAGCTCATCCAGGCGAACATGTGTTTGTGGATCATTCTTGCTGTGCAGGCCCTTCTGGAGCACTACGGAGTGGACTTCTCGTTTCGCTTTGAGTGGCTCAAGCGCGACAAGTGACCAACTTCAACTTATACTTACTTACTTACTTACTTAAGTAATTGAAAGCTATTTCGTACTTAAACGAGATCAATAACACGGAATAGTGATTCTTAAGTTACAAGTATCCTTCTTCTTCAAGCTCGGACAGCGATGGGGGGACGCAAGCACACGTCGCGCCTGGTGTTCGCCATCTTCTTCTTCATCGGCATCGGGTCGTCGCTGCCGTGGAACGTGTTCATCACTGCGCAGGCCTACTTCCAGCGCCGGCTGGCGGGCACCTCGTACGAGGACTCGTTCCTCAACTGGTTCAGCATGGCCTTCAACGTGAGCACGCTCATGACGATGCTCATCCGCACGGCCGTCATCGCGGAGCGCATGGCAGGGGCCGTGCGCACCGTCTTCTTCTCGCTCATCGTCATCATGGGCGTCATCTTCGTGCACTGCGCCTGGACGCGCATGCCCGAGTTCAACGGTGAGTTGATGTAGCAATCACATTGACACAAATGATACAATTGTCAACTCACTATTGTGAATTGTTTTAGGCTATTCGTTCTTCCACACGACCATGATGAGCATATTGCTGGTGGCTTGTGCGTCGACGCTCATGCAGGAAGGACTGCTTCGCATTGTGGCGACATTCCCGCCGCAATACACGCAGGCGGTGGTGAGTGGGCAGAGCTTTGCTGGACTGGCGGTCTCGCTGTCGAATTTCGTCATTCTGTGGGCGGGTGAAGACGACACGAGGCTGTTTCACGGCCTTCATGCCAATGCGGACCTGTGCGCGTTTCTGTACTTCGTGCTGGTGTTCATCACGCTCGTGCTGTGTCTGCTGGCGTTCGCGGTTTTGACGCGGATGGCGCTGTTCCGCCATTACCAGAGTGTCGACCACCCAGGCCACCACCAGAAGGAGTACTTTGACGACGCGTCGAGTGAGGCAGAGACCGTGGACACACTGAACCCCTCCCCACGGAAGCGATTGCTCGACGAGGAAGATGGCGGCGAAGGAGGTGGGGAGAGCAAGGCGGACATGATGGAGGTCGCGTTCAAGATCAGATCCTACGCAGCCGCGACGTTCTTCATCTTTATCGTGACACTGGGCGTCTTCCCCGGCATCACTTCGGCGATCAAGTCCGTGCACCCAGACAAGGGCCTCTTCTTCGACAAGTTGTTCACGCCGTTCACGCTCATCCTGTTCAACACGTCGGATTTCGTGGCGCGTCTGTCCGCGTCGTGGTGGCCCGAGCTGGGCCAGAAGAAGGTGCTGCTGGCCAGCTTGGCTCGACTGGTCTTCTTCCCGCTGCTGATGCTGTGCAACCTGCAGAACAAGTCGCACGAGGTCATCACGACGGTGCTCTTCCGCAGCGACGCTCTGGCCATGCTGTTCATGGCCGGCTGCGCCTTCTCCAACGGACTGTTGTGCACACTGGCGTTCATGGAGTACCCCAACCTCCTCCGCAAGAACGCAGAGAAGGAGTTGGGCGGCAGCATCATCTTCTTCGTGCTGTCGATCGGCCTCACCGCTGGCTCGCTCATGAGCTTTGTGCTGCGCGCCATGTTGAAGCCATAAGCCTAAAAAAGCACTCATGGCTACACAAACTAAAGACTAAAAATTACGTGTACCCAAAAAATATATGTGCCCGACCATCCAGTGGCGATCATGATGTCGAAGCTCGAGTACCTGCAGCGCTACATGTCTGGCGGCGGCGACGGTAGGCCCCCAATCTCCCTCTCCTTCACCTCTCCATGTACCTAAGATAGCCCCGCACCTGCTGACGCTGTTTTACTCGCTGCTGTAGACGCTGCCGACGGCGAGAGGAGGAGGAAGAAGAAGGTCAAAAAGTCCAAGAAAGCGTCGAAATCCTCCGCTCTGGGCACGCGCGTGGTGGACGCGGACGACGCGTGGGAGCAGTCGGCCCCCACCCGCGAAGACATTGAGAAGAGGTGGGAGCTGGACGCTGCGGAGGACGAGCAGCCGCTGGTGGTGGCGGCGGACGGCGAGGAGCTCGTGGACCCGCAGGATTTGCCGGTCTACGTGGACTCGGACAAGTATCTAGACGAGTTCAGGGGCTGCAAAAGGTCGAAGAAGAAGGAGGTCGGGGATGGAGACTTGTCGCCACCTCGGAAGAAGGCAGGGCGGGGACGTGGCGGAGGGGACGACAGCGATGAGGACACGTCGCCTCCAAGACGGAGGAAGGAGGACGCCTCCCCGCCAAAGAGACGCGAGGGTAGTGAGAGGAGAACAACTAGGAGAAGGATGGAGGACAGTGATGAGGATGCAGAGGATGCATCGCCTCCGAGACGTCAGAAACGTGATGAACCCCGCGGAAGGGCTGAAGATGCCTCACCGACACTACGGGCGCGTGGTGGGCGTGATGACGACGCGTCTCCACCTCGTCGGCGTGCTGTGGAGAACTCGTCACGTAGTGTGCGCAGGGACGATGAAGACGATGCCTCCCCTCCTCGTCGAAGCAACGCGGGATCATCGAGAGGTAGACGCGAAGCTGATGACGATGCCTCACCCCCTCGCCGCACAGGATCGTCGCGGCGTACGCGCGATAAACACAGTGGCGATGCCTCACCACCTCGGCGTGCTCGTGATGAAGAAAGCAATGGCGCATCTCCTCCTCGCCGTGGTGCGGAGACTGAAAAGGAGTCTCCAACTGTTGAACGCAAGCGCAGGCCTTCCGTGAAAGACGACGATGCTTCGCCTCCACGGAGGTCTCGCCGAGATGAAGCGGATTCGAGTAGAGGTGAACGAAAGCGCCGCCAGTCGCCCTCTCGATCACCTGCTGCGCCTGACCGGCAGCGTCGTGTTGATTCCCTCGGTCGAGATATCCCCCCACCCTCCAGTCGCAGTGGAAAACGCTCGCCATCGGCTTCTAGGAAAGAAGTCTCTAGTGGACGTCGCGAGAGAAGACGAAGCAGAAGCAGCAGTCGACGTCGTGGCAGAGATCGTGACGCAAGTTCTTCTCCCCCAAGAAGAAGAGAGCGAAGAAGTCGCAGTCGGTTTCCTCGCTCCCGTCGTCGCCGTGATAGTCGGTCGCCCTCAGCCCGACGCCAGCGTTCGCCCAGAAGATCCACAAGATGGGGGTCACCCCGCCGTCGTAGTCGTAGCGGCAGCCGTGGCAGACTGCGTTCGCCTCGCCGCTCTCGGTCTCGGTCTCGATCTCAAAGCCCAAGGAAGAAGGAGGTGCAAACCAGCACTGACAAGACCAAGAAGGAGCCCAAGGCCGCGCCCAGCGACGCGAAGGAAGAGAAGAAGGCTGGCTTGTTCACTGCTGCTGAGTTCGAGCATCAGCGCAAGATCGCTGCCAAGCGCAAAGACGTCTTGCGGGGTGTCGATGCAGCTGAAATGGGCGCCAACGCGGAGACGGTGTATCGCGACAAGCGTGGACGTAAGCTGGACATGCTCAACGAGATGGTTCGGCAGCAAGAGATCTTGGACGGCAAGCGCAAGCGCGAGGAGCGTGAAGAGTACGAGTGGGGGACAGGCGAAGTGCAGAAGCGTGAGCGGAAGTCCCAGCAGGAGCTGCTGGAGGAGATGAAGAAGACGCCATTCGCCCGCCATGACGACGACGAAGAGCTGGAACGCAAACGTCGTGAGCGCGTGCGTGCTTTCGACCCCATTAACAGCAAATTTTTCCAGGAGGACCCGCTGGCGGAAGGCAAGAGCAAGAAGAAGAAGAAGAGCAAGAAGGACAAGAAGAAGGCCACCAAGGCAAAGCCCAAGTACGCAGGCCCGCCTGCTCCACCCAACCGCTTCGGAATCGCTCCCGGCTACCGCTGGGATGGGGTTGTGCGCGGAACGAACTGGGAGGAAAAGATAATGATGCGGCAGAATGCCAACGCGGCCGTCAGCGAGGAAGCCTACAAGTACGCCGTTGCAGACATGTAATGGAAGCTGGTGGGAGGGCATATCGGTTCAACATGGATTTGCTTAGTTACTTTATGGAGCTTGTGCGTGCAAGTGGGTTGGGTGTCGATCCATGGGGTTCTTGGACCGACGGTGCTGCTACTGACGTCGCCTATGCCAGGTTGTACTCCTTGTACAGGTCGATCACGCGCTGCACGTCGCGCTTGCAGCCCAGGAAGATGGGCGAGCGCTGGTGGATGTCGGTGGGGACGAGGTCCAGGATCCGCTCCGTGCCGGTCGTGGACATGCCGCCGGCCTGCTCCATGATGAAGGACATGGGGTTGCACTCATAGAGCAGACGCAGCTTGCCGTCCTTGCTCTTGCTGCTGCCCGGGTACAGGTAGATGCCTCCGTACAGGATGGTACGGTGGATGTCGGACACCATACTGCCGACGTAACGCGCCGCGTACGGCTTGGGCTTGGTCTTGCACTCGTCCACGAAGGCCTTGGTGGCGCGGTCCCAGTGCGCGTAGTTGCCCTCGTTGCACGAGTAGATGGTCTTGGGCTCCTCCGGGATGCGGATGTCCTTCTGCGACAGGATGAAGGCGCCGATCGTCGGGTCCAGCGTGAAGCAGTGCACGCCCTTGCCCCACGTCAGCACGAGCTGCGTCGAGCTACCGTACATGCAGTAGCCGGCCGACACGAGCTTGCTGCCAGGCTGCAGAATGTCCTTGTATCTACGTAAAACCCCGCAAAAGTCAGCACACTATATCGCAACGTAATGGTGATACAAAAGTTGTAGCTTACCCGCCCTCGGACGCGGCGTCGCGCTGGTAGATGGCGAAGATGGTGCCCGTGGACACGTTGCAGTCGATGTTGGACGAGCCGTCGAGCGGGTCGAAGGCGATGCAGTACTTGGTGCCGCCCGTCTCGTGGTCCACGATGATGGGCTTCTCCTCCTCCTCCGAGACCATAACCTCGATCTTGGTCGAGAACTTGAGCGAGTTGACGAAGATGTCGTTGGCCAGCACGTCCAGCTTCTTGACCTGGTCGCCCGTCGAGTTCTCCGAGCCGTCCAGGCCGTACAGCCCCGTGAGGCCCGCGCGACGCACCGAGCTGGCGATGACCTTGCAGGCCAGCTCGATGGACGTGAAGAGCACGCTCAGGTCGCTGTTGCCCTGGATCTCCTTCTCGGCCAGGATGAAGCGCGAGAGCGTGATGGGGTTCGAGTGGTCCACTTGGGCGGCCATGCTGACGTACGACGAGGCGGAGCGACGGAGAACGGCGGACGAGTGTGTGCGGTCGCCGGAGCAGATTCGAGAATGACATGAACAGCCGTGGGCTGCCCAGACCTGCGGTGGCGGCGGGGAGTTGAAGTGGAGCAGCGAAGTGAGACGTGTGACGTCCTGCCGTGTCATGCAGCCATCCTGAAGCCGTTAAAATAGGACAAAAGTCCGAATTGGAGCGTGAGATTCGGAAGAAATGCCGAAATGAAGAGCAGGATGAGGATAGTAGCCTAGAATAAGGAAAAACACATGGCGCAAGTACGTGGCGAGACAGATGATGGATATCCCATTGAGGTTCTTGCTGCGAGGACGACGGAGTGCTATTGGTCTCCTGCTTAGTGCTGCTGGCCGTACTGCTTGTAGAGCTCGATCACGCGCTGGACGTCGCGCTTGCAGCCCAGGAAGATCGGCGAGCGCTGGTGGATGTCCGTCTGCGGAACAAGCATGGACAAGGTTTGTAAGTTTTTCACATGTTGATGTGCTGCACCAATTCCGTGATAGCGATCCGACGTACGGGGCACAAGTCCAGGACGCGCTCGGTGCCGGTCGTGGACATGCCGCCGGCCTGCTCCATGATGAAGGACATGGGGTTGCCCTCGTACAGGAGGCGCAGCTTGCCCTCCTTGTTCTGGTGCGGGTTTGAGACGAGTGGTTAGATTGCCGAGGTGATGTTGAACAGGGTTGAACAACTGACGATGCTTGCTTACCTTGTCCGTGCCGGGATACATGTAGATGCCGCCGTAGAGGATGGTGCGGTGGATGTCCGAGACCATGCTGCCGACGTATCGGGCGTTGTACGGCGTCGGCTTGTTCTTGCACTCGTCCACGAACGCCTTGCTGGCTCGGTCCCAGTGGGCGTAGTGGCCTTCGTTGACCGAGTAGATCTGCGCAGGATTCACAGCGAATTCGTCACGGTCAAGGAGGATACGACAGCGAACTTGTTCAGTTCACGCTTACCGTCTTGGGGTTCTCGGGGATCTTCATGTTCTCGTTGGACAAGATGAAGGCTCCGACGGTTGGATCGAGGGTGAAGCAGTGCACGCCCCTGCCCCAGGTGAGCACGAGCTGAGTGGAGCTGCCGTACATGCAGTACCCCGCTGCGACGAGCTGGTTGCCGGGTTGAAGGATGTCCTTGTAGCTGCACCGGGGTGTTCACAACAAGGAGGACGCTCAGTCATAGCTCAAGACAACACACAGGCACTCCGACCTTACCCGCCCTTGAGCGCACGATCGCGGTGGTAGATGCCGAAGATGGTGCCGGTCGAGACGTTGCAGTCGATGTTCGAGGAGCCGTCTAGAGGGTCGAAGGCGATGCAGTACTTGGCTGGAGGTTCATGGTGCAACACAGGTGAGTGCATGTAACAGTCTGCGAGCAATAAAGAGGTGCTAGAGACTTACTGCCTTCGCTCGAGATGTTGTCCACGCAGACAGGCTCGACTTCCTCTTCAGAGACCATGACCTCGATCTTGGTCGAGAACTGAAACACACCATGTGACAGGTCAGCACCCGCTGATAACTCGATCAGCATTCAGAGCACGCACCTTCAACGAGTTGATGAAGACCTCGTTGGCCAGCACGTCCATCTTCTTCACTTGGTCGCCCGTGGCGTTCTCCGATCCGTCCAGACCGTAGAGCCCAGTCAACCCGGCACGACGCACTGAGCTGGCGATGACCTTGCACGCCAACTCGATCGACGAGAAGAGCACGCTCAGGTCGGCGTTGCCCTGGATCTCCTTCTCCGCCAGGATGAAGCGGTTGAGCGTGATGGGGTTCGAGTGGTCGACCTCGGTAGCCATGGTGAAGCAAGACGAAGGATAGGAAGGAGGCTCTTGGGGACGGACGAGTGTGTGTTGCAGCGCGAAATGCGGAATGGCGGAGAAGGCGAGGCAGCTCTCAGCTCTCAAACTCCACGCGGTGACGTTGTTTTGTCAGGGGTCGAGATATCCACCACCGCAGTGACACTCGTGAAGGGTGACAAGAAGGAGGATGGCGATCACCAAGCAGACCGCCGGAGGATTGCCACGATGAGGTAAACTGCAACCGCTACGCAAGATGCCTGGGCTTGGGCGGTGGCACATAAACATCGGAAAGTGGCGCGTCATCGGAAGTGACTGCCAGTTCGCCTTTGCTGGCTCGAACTTTCGCCCCAGTCTGCTTCAACTTGTCCAGCAGTGCCATACTAGCACTCAAACGCGTTCTGGTGTTGCAATCTCCGCAGAGGTTTAACAACAACACAAGAGGAGAGCCGAGAGCTACCGCATTGTGCATGGTATTGTTTTCTTCTTTTTTTCTTGTTTTTTATTTCTACTCGTAGCTCACGTCCAGAAGCAGCTCAGCCAAGCCGGGAAACCAATCTGCAGTGCGCAGCGCCGACCACAACATCCAGGCGAGCTCCAGATCCGTCCGTCCACACATCCTCTTGTTGTTGCGGGGGACCGACCGACGACAACCTACCTAAGCCAAAGCAATTCTCTGCTTACAGCTTGTTCATCGAGGCAATGTCCACCGACTGCACGTAGTCCTCGAAGCCCTCGATGGCCTCCGTGATGTCGTCCAGCAGCACGAGGTCGTCGATGATGACGCACTGCACAAGAAGCTTCTTGATGCCGAAGGCCACGGGCACCAGCTTGTGGCCCTCGCCCCAGGTCAGGCCCTCCACGGGCAGCGCCTTGATCTTGGCGGCCAGCTCCTCGAGGTCCGTCTCGGCCTCCCAGGGCTTCACCTCGATGACCACCTGCGAGCGCTCCACGGGCTTCTTCTTCTCCTTCTTGGCGGCCTTGGCGGCCTCGGCGCGCTTGGCGGCCAGGGCCTTGGCGGCCTCGTCGTCCTCGTCGTCGTCGTCGCCGAACAGGTCGTCGTCGTCGTCGTCGTCGTCCTCGTCCTTGGCGGGGGCGGCGGCCTTCTTGGCAGGGGCAGCGGCGGCCTTGGGGGCGGCGGCCTTCTTGGTCACCAGGATGGCGCGCAGGCCCAGCTTGGCGGCCGCGTGCACATACCAGCGGTAGACGTTGGCGTACTTGGCGGCATCGGGCACGGCCGAGAACTGCTGGAACAGGGCGGCGTCGGCCGAGCTGAACTGGTAGCCCTCCACGTAGCTGCGGTTGGTCAGGAAGCCGTTGAGCTTCTTGAGGCCGGCGTCCGTGTCCAGGTTGTCGAAGGTGATGCCCATGGTTGCTCTACTTAGGTGGTTGGCTTGTGCGGATCCTTTGTCGCTTGGGGGAGCTTTTGGGCGCCCTTGGCTGGCCAGGAGCGACGGCGGCGGAGGGTAGGGCATTATAGACGGAGAGGTTACATGCATAGTGGAGGCAAGTGTGCGGAGCGGATCTTTGCGCCCTCTATTCGGAGCAGATCTTGAACGATCGAGTGAAGTTTTTTCAACATGGGAAAATGGGGGGCGCCGCAATGCTGTTGTGAGGCAGCGATGTACTGTCGATATGGCAATGCAGTTGCGGTGGTCGGCCGTGCATGGGTATGAACAGCAGCACCAAAAATTTGCGGCTGGTCTGATGCAAATGCGAGTAGTGTGGCGTTCGAGGATGTGGCAAGTTTCAACTTTCAAGACATGTCACCACTTCAACGTGGTGCTGCCATAACTCTCCAATTGCCTTACCTACCGTGTTGGCTATTGATAAGTAGGTAGTCCAAGCATAATATGTCAAGTCCGCTGACCTAATAATACCCCCCCCCCCCTCAGCACAGTACAGTCAACTGCTACGAGTACTTTCATCTCTGACTCCGAGGAGGTCCTCCAGCGCAACACTGCGATAGAATTTCATCTCAAATGCCAGGATCAACGCGAAAGCTGCACCGAGTCGCCCCTGCGAGCCTGACGCACGTGGATGTGATGCTCGGGTCTCTCACCGCGACGTCCGAAGAGTTCGCGCATTCATTGGTGGCGAAGGCCGAGCAGCAAGGAGCCACAGTCACCTTCCAGTCGTTGGACAACTTCAATCCAGACCACCTCGTCGGACCAAGTAGCCCCTACCGATCACCCTCCCGAGTGCTGGTCTTCGTACTGTCGACTCACATGGCCGGCAAGCCAGCTTCGACTGCCGAGGCGTTCTTGCTGTGGCTTCAACAGTCTCCACAATCAATTTGTTCCCTACATGGAACTGTTCGGGAATCCGAAGTGGAGCCAAACATTGAGGCGAGTGCACCGAGAGCTATCACTCCGTCGAGTTCGAGTCCACGGAAACATCGGATAACTACTGTGCCGAAGACTGCTGCAGAGTTGCAAGCTCAGCCCCCGACCAGGCCTGCCTCTAAATCGTCCATGGTCGTTAACTGGCGGTACCCGTTCGGTGGCAGCGACAACTCGTTAAGACTCGACGACGGTCCTTTGAGCGGTGTCCAGTATACGGTATTCGGTGTGGGGAACTCGATCTACCGCACGTTCAACGCCACGGCCAAGTACGTCGACACGAGGCTTCATGAACTTGGCGCTCTGAAAGTTTTCCCGCTTGGTCTGGGTGACGCGTCGAAGTGGATCGACGTCACCTTCATGAAATGGGAGAAACAACTCTTACATCTCGTTTCGGCTCCATCCAATAGCGCAACTACTACGAATGTCAACGACACCAATGCGCACGATGCTGACCAGGAGATCACCCTTGGTCCAACACCCGCGGATATTTCGGCCAGCCAACAACGCGCGAAGAAGCCGTCGTTTACGAGGTCTCACAGTTTTGCTAGTATGCTTCTAAGGCGACGCAGCGCTTTGGAGCCGAGCACACCAGTAGTGATGCCCCCGCTAAAGCAATAAATTGTAGGGGCTAGATACTTTTTAACTGTTCTACTTGCTGTACACCTGGGCGACATCATTTCTGGTTTTGCTACCGAAAACATTATTCGCAGCTGGCGTTAATTTTTCTCTGAGGTATAAATGGCCATGCATTGCTGGTACTATTTCACGCATGAAGCGCTCTCATTTTTCTTGTTGTTGTGGCCGCGTGAAATAATAAGAAAGGTAGGTCTCAAATAGTTATGCTTGCTAACCACCGCAACAATTCGACAAATTATGTAGTTTTTGTTGTTGTTGTTTTTCGCTTCGAGTCCCGCTGTGCACCTCAAGCACTGGTAAGCTAAAAAACCTTTGAGGGGTATTGTGTTGGTGGTTGCTACGGCAGAGCATAAGACTCGATGCCAAAAAGATGAAGCATGATGCTGTGAAGCTTGTGGTGCCGTTACCGACTATCAATAGGCTCAGACCACGATCCCCGAGACGAATGAGTGCCAACTCCCCCAAATTCCTTGCTTACCAGAACATAATACCCTTGCATCATCCCACAAACGCCCGCGTCCTTTACTGCATTCCTTGCATTTCGTTTACCTCTACGGTCTCAACCCGAGAAACATGCCGAATGGGTCTGAAATCTCTCCGAGGTTGGCTTGCGGTGAGCTCGGATTCAGCGAGCCGAAGCTTCCAGGGCAAGTTCGACGGCGCTCTCACCGACTATCGATTACCAATTGGCGCGCAAACAGCATCTCCGAAGGCAGTATTACCCACGTCGACGTGTTCTTAGGCTCCCTCACGTCAACATCGGAGCAGCTTGCATCTTCCATCGCGGAGAATGCCAAGCAACGTGGAGCAGAGGTGACTATGAGATCACTGGAATGCTTTGCTCCGGATCAATACGTCGACCCAGACTCGATTTACCGCGCACCATCGCGCCTCACAGTCTTCGTGGTGTCCACCCACGCTGCTGGCAAGCCGTCTGCAAACGCTGAGAGTTTTATACAATGGCTTCGTGATGCACCAACGACAGTTCACACTCCACCAGTCGAGTCTCTACAATCCGGAGAAACTCAAGAACCCGACAACACAGCGATGTGTACGCCACCAACGAGCAGCTCTCCAACCAGCAAAAGCCACAGCCCCCGAGAGCTCCGAATCAATTCCGCAAAGCCTGAGGGTCTTCACCGCCACCACTCGCTGTCGGACGCATTTCGGGCGAGTTTCCACGTAAATTGGCGTCATCCGTTCGGCGGTGGAGAGTCTTCAATGAACGGTGTTACCAAGCTAAATGGGCCTCTACTTGGTGTTCAGTACGCAGTTTTCGGCGTCGGCAACTCCGTTTACCGCACATACAACGCCACTGCGAAATACATCGACTCGAGGATACAGGAACTCGGAGGAGTGCGCGTTTGCCTGCTGGGCCTCGGGGATGTATCCAAAGGCATCGAAGCTGTATTCAACAAGTGGGAGTCGCAACTGCTTCAAGTCGTCTCAAACCAGCCGAGCAGCAACGCGGTTAGTGCACCGAATACAGCGCGAGATCCAGTAAAACTGCCGAGTCGACTGTTGCTGCCTTGTGCTACTGGCAACGCGGGGGTCGGCGCTGAAGAGGTCGTGGCGGGGCAGTCTGTGATAATCGGCCCAACACCGGAGGATTTGAGGAAGCTGGAAGTGTCCGGGCGAGGGGGAGGCAAAATGTACCAGCGGCGATACAGCAGCGCAATTACGATTTTGCATACTCGACATGCGTCCCCTGACAAAGTCCCAATGCCACCGCTCACGGCCCGTAGATAAATTCGATTGAATGCAACTTCACACCACCAAAGTGTTCAGATTTACTGTTACAATGGCAACACAGGGCTTTGAGGTGACTACGTTGTAGATGCCTCTGGTTGTAGCGTTGCTCAAGTCTTTACACTTCTTTCAGGTTCGGCGTGGGCTACTAAGTTGCAGTTTTAGAAACCTAAATACCTATTGAGGTCATTCTCAAAATATGAATTGGGTTCAAAACCATCTAGGACTGGCGTATTACGGCTAAATTCAGAGAAGCTGTAGTTGTAAAAACGCAGTAAAGCCAAGTAGGTTTGCCTTGAAACTATCAATAGTCTGAATTTTCTACAAGATATGGTTGAGGGGGGTACTATCAGGAAGGTTTCTGCTTTATTGACCGATTACAGCCTTCTTTCGTGCGGCACGAATCGTGCCTAAGACCTGCAAGTACAACCTCCATTCTTGAGTATAACTGTGTGGTTATGTTCATGGGCTTTGATTGAACTAAGCGGCCTGGCACTTTTGAGTTGCCAACGGAAGAGCAAAGACATGCTGCCACTACTCTATCAATAGCAAGTACCCTGGTGCAGCTCGACGCACCAAAAACATCTCTTGTCAGCTCTACGTAAGACTGCGACCGACTCAACTCTCAGACGGAATTGTCGAGCGAATTGAGTGTACAGAGGCCACCGATAGGCTTGGCTTCTTTTCTGCAGCTGAGAGGTAGGCAGCATGGAGCAGAAGTCCCCGCGTTCTTCAGTATCAGCAAATTACGATCACGCACACCCCTTTCAGGTGGGGCACCCGTCGGCGATTAGAGCCCACGATTCTGGCGAGTGTTTCATCACCCACGTGGACGTCTTTCTCGGGTCGTTGACCTTTACTTCGGAGCAACTGGCGTGTTCACTTGCAGTACGCAGTAAGGACCGAGGAGCTCAGGTTACGATCCAATCGCTTGCAGAGTTCAAGCCGGAGCATATCGATTCCACTTCGGTCCCTTTCCGAGTTGCAGTCTTCGTGATCTCCACCCATGCGGCGGGCAAGCCAGCGCCCAACGCTGAGCAGTTTCTGCTTTGGCTCCGCAAGACGTCGGAAGCAAATCACACAGCAACGAAAACTCCACGACAGTTCGAAGACGATTATCATCCTGATGCGGCTAAAGTCTCCCCACCACCACACGCGACAATTGATAGTCACACCAGAATGTTCACCCCCAGCACTCGACATTTTACACTGACCGCATCACAACCTGCTTCAGAAGCCCCCGGTCGCTCTACACAGACAGCAAAGTCAAATTTCCACGTGAACTGGCGACTCCCGTTCAGCGGAGCCAAAGCGTCAAAGGTTGAGTGTGAGCCCACAGGGGCTTTGCATGGGTTCCAGTACGCAGTCTTCGGTGTCGGTAACTCCATTTACCGCTCATACAATTCAGCAGCCAAGTACGTTGACAGAGCGTTGAAGAGTCTGGGAGCCGTACGGGTATGCGCTCTCGGTCTCGGCGATATTTCGAAGGATATCGACGAGGAATTCACAAACTGGGAGAACGAGCTGTTGCGGTTGGTGTCCGGCAACTCTGGCACCTCATCACACGCCCCTCTTACCCCCGAGCGAAAACCGATTCAGCCATTGTCCAGAGCTTCACCCCCAGGGGCTCCAAGCAGTACAAACGCCAAAATCTGCGTTGATGAAGTAGTGGAGGACAAGCAAATAGCTACTCGTGGGCCAACAACCGCCGACTTGGAGATGTTTATCGGGCCTGTCCAAGAGCAGCAAGAGAGGACGAGGCAGAGGCGGCACAGTAGTGCGACCACCATGATTCTGTCGAGGCGAGGGAACTTTGGTGCCAACGCACCAACTGAAGTCATGCCACCGCTCACTCATCGCTCCTAATTACTCTCCAATGCGTCAACTTAACGACTACTGTACTGGTACTCAATTCAACTCGATAAGTTGCTTAACTACACCGCCATTTCTTGCCACAGTTCTCGCCACCAAAAGGTTTGTTCGTTTAGCAGTCGAAACTTCAAGCTCCATCCCCATAAAACATGGACCAATTTTGGTGTAAGATCGAGAATAAATTTATATCTCACCCCCAGTTTTCTGTTGCGAGCCGCAACTCGCGATCAGTTTATACGCTGCCAATCAAGTGGTGGTACGGAGCAAAATACGAGCCCAAGAGGATGCAAATAAAGCCGACTATCAATAGCCAGCACGAAGTACTGAAGTATTTGGGGCCTTTCCACCAGGCACTGACAGGTGAAGTGTTTGAGGTCGTGTCACCACACGCTTCTGACGACCAACGATGTCCCTGCTGCCAAGCCCCGAGCCAATACCTCCCTTGGAGCACAAGCCGCGACCACCCCCACTGCAACAGACTCGACGAATTTCCCTCTCGTTTAGAAAAATCACTCAAGCCACTGGATGCATCACCCACTTGGACATCTTCGTCGGGTCGTTGACGGGGACTTCGGAGCGGTTTGCCTCGATTCTGGCCGAGGATGCTGCAAAATACGGCACCGTGGTGTCTCTAAACTCGCTGGAAAGGTTTAACCCGGAATGTTTCAACGACCCCGAAGGCCCACACCATTCCAAGTCGCGGTTAACTGTTTTCGTTGTGTCAACACATTTCGCTGGAGGACCATCTCCGGATGCTGAGGCCTTTTCGCAATGGCTGCGAATCATCTCGGGCGATTCCAGGGCGCCCACGATTGACCCAGTTATACCAGAGGAACCACGGCCGTCTGAGGCAACGACAATAATGGCACCACCCGTGAATGACCCCTCTAAGCCCAAAATGAGACGATCGACGCAAATTGTCGTTCCCACCCCCGCAGCGAAACCTCGTCGCCAAACTTCGTTCTCAGCTGCAGTGCGCCCCATTCTCCGTATGAACTGGCGACAAACTTTCCTCAGTAGGAAAAACTCTGCAAACGCCAGCAAACCGAAGAGTGTGATGCATGGCGTGCAGTACGCGGTCTTTGGCGTGGGGAACTCCATGTATCTCACTTACAACGCAATGGGGAAGTTCGTCGACGCAAAAATGCAAGTACTTGGGGCTGTACGGCTCTGCCCGCTTGGTCTGGGAGACGTATTGGGTGACATCGACGACACGTTTGCCAAGTGGGAAGCGCAAGTGCTCCAGCTCTTGGTGTACCAAAAACTTGGCCCTCCAGCGAACATCGCAATTCAAGCTCAAGCACAACGCCGAACAACGTTCACTGCAGAGGGCAGCGGTAGGCAATTGACAGTGCAACGGACGCTGTCCGACCCCTCTTCAGGAGAACCAGCAGCTCCCAGAAACCAACCGCAAGCACCCGCGCAGGAAGACGAAGTTGCTCCTTTAAGGCGATCCAGTATCGTGCGTAGGGCTTCGCCCCCTCGAGCATCGGCTGGAGGAACAACAACCAAGTTCTCTGCCCAGAATCTATACGGCCATAACATTCGACTACGTTTCCGCTGCCGATACGTTAGCAACGATAACCAGCAAAAGTCACCGCGAAAGAGCACCAAGTTGCCTCCTATTGCCCCCAGCAGCGAGAAGAAGGCATCTGCCAAGCTTCACTTCAACTTGTCAACAATCAAACGAGACGCCTCTCACATCCGACACCCGTGTATCGCCCTGAGATCAATCACAATGCTCACGCGCGCCGATAATTCAGCTAGTGCGTCGACATTTAAAGACGTTTCGCTGGTTCGACTCTCTATCCTGGATCCAGACTTGGCGTTCGAGACTGCCGACACGTTCGGGTACTTCCCACCCAACCCGAAAGAAGTCGTGGACGCAATCGGCTCCAGAATGGGGCTGAGCATGGACTCGTGCGTTGAATTTTCCTTTCAAGATGATCCAGGAGTTTTGACTGGAAGCTGCTCCTCCGTATCAGGATCTGGGGCTGACCCCCCTCACAGTCCGAATCGAGATCGCCACCTTCCATTCCCAAGCCCATGCAGCATTCGGACAATACTCAGCGACTTTTTAGAGTTGCGGACGATCTCGAGGGAGTTCGTTCGCATAGCTTCGGGCTTCGTGAGTGACCAGACAGAGCACGAACTCTTAGAGAACATGGCTTCAATCGATGGTTCTGCTGCGTTTGCCCGAGAGTTCACACCTGCGAAGTTTGGGATGCTAAAGTTGCTGGAGCTGGCGCCAAGCTTACAGATGCCATTCGAGGTTTTCGTCAATTTGACACCGCTGCTCAAGCCACGACTGTACTCAGTTGCAAGTTCACATCTCCAAAATGACCGGGAGTTCGACATCGTGATAGCACTAGGCAATCCAAAAGAAGCGCATGGCCTCTCAGTCTCCAACTTCAGACGAATTCTCTCTCGATCTGATGTCCAAGTGCCGCCAACAAGCAGCAGCAGTACTGTGCAACAAGCAGAGTCTGAACCTGTTCCCGTCTTGGCGCTACTGCGCGGATTCGTGGCCTTCTCGCGATTTAAAACCCCTGTGGATATTGCAGCCCCAATGATCATGATCTGCAACGGAATCGGCGTGGCTCCGCTCCGAGCGCTGCTTCAACACCGAGAAATCGAGTGTGAGTGGAATCAAGCAAATCTGGAGCAAAATGGACAGGGCGGGGGCACAGCGCCAGCACCACTCCAAGTGAATCCTTCTTGTGGCAAGAACCTGCTGTTCTTAGGGTGCTCCAACGAGTCCTCGCTTCTGTTCGAGTCGGAACTGCGCACTTGGGAGAGCAACGGCGTCGTAGAGCTCCACGTTGCGTATTCCTCCGAGCCCGGACAGCCGTCAGAGCACGTGCAAGATCTGGTATCAGCTCAGAAGGAGCAGATCGCTGCGCTCATGTCCAGCTCGCCAGAAGCAAGGATCTTCATCTGCGGGAAGATCGCCATGGCTCAAGCTGTGCACCAGATACTCTCGGCGCCTGATACATCGTACAACAACAATTGGTATCAGAAAGCTCTGCTCAGTGGTCGATACATTGAAGGCATCTTCGGGTGAGAAAAGTTTTTTGCTTCCACTATCTGCAACTGGCGACCGATCTCTCACGGGACGTCTGGTGTGGTGCAATTAGTCCTGCAGGAACGTATTGGGATACGTTTACGCGCTTTTGAAGAACACTTGAAGTGTGTTTTCCAGAACTGTGGCAGCGACGTGGTCCTGGTCTTCGCCTCGAATCGCGCTGATGATCTCCAGCACCTGGCTGAAATCACAACGTGACACAAGGTGATAAGTACAACTTAGCCTTCACAAAAAGTATGGCGAAGCTCAAATCATCGTTGGGGAACGTACATGAGGGTGCACGGCTCGTTGCGTCCTTTGACGAGACAGTCGGGGGAGTATTTCTCCGCCTTTTTGCTTTGCCACGAGGTTTTCACGTGGCCGTGACCAGCATGCGTTGCACGGATATCGCACCATGGAGCGTCTGGATACCAAAACGATTTTTTCAGCTTAATACTAACCAGCAAGATAAAAAATATTTATGACCGCAACGAACCCGTCTCGATCATCAACCGGTGAAGGGGAATGGCCTTAACGCAGTCCAAGTTTTCCGCGGTCTTCAACGAACAACCGTTCACTCCTGCAAAAACGACAAGTATTAGATAAGTTCGAAGTAGAAAAGTTTTGCACCACTTTGGCAAAATATCAGATAATTTACCGATGTAGAGCCCCAACTCCACCAATTTCAGCATCTCCTCCTTACCCCCCGTAAACGAGTGCACCACTCCATTCGAGAACCTCGACCGGTGCTTCGCAATCATGGCTACATTCACGCATTTAATGCCACTCATCAGCAACAAACTCAGTACCTCGGTTAACGCCACCTAACCTACCGTAGAAATCTCCATCCGTGTTTCTGTTGTGCAGGAACAATGGCAACTTTGTGCGTTCCGCCAATTGGAATTGTTTCTCAAAGTATTTTAGTTGCGTCTCCTTGTCGCAGAACTCGAGTCGGTCGTAGTCCAGTCCGCACTCGCCGATTGCCACCACTTTGCCCTCTTTTTGGCCTTGTTCGCACACAGCCAACAATTCGGCAAAGTAGGCGTCGGGGTCTCGCCCATCGGCTTCGAACTCGCTGCAACGAGTCGGGTGCACCCCCACAGTGGAGAAAAGTTGCGGTAGCCCATCACCCTCGTTGCTTTTTGCCAGTTGCAGAGCTGCTTTGCTCTCCTCGAGGTTTCCGCCCGTGACAATGATTTTATCAACGCCGAAAGCTTTGGCACGAGCCAAAGCTGCGGTCAAGTCGGACTGCAAATTGCCGAGTGTAGGGGACGAGTTAGAGAGTGCAACTTGGTGGAAAATGTAAAAGAAAATATCGGCAATTCACCTCGTGCTTTTGCTTCCCACGGTAGACGCCCGTGAAGACCGGATCCGTGAGGTTCGCGCCGATGTCGATCATCTTGAGCGCCATTTTGCGAGTGGTGAGCAGCATTTTTTGACGCTGCGTTAAGTACGACGAGATTTGTGCTGAGAAACTCGAAAGTGTTTACCCTGTGTAAAGCAGCTCGAAAATCTTTGTACTTAAAGGCAACTTCAAATTCAAAAGAGATCTTGGCGCTTTTGCGCGGGAAAACAACCGAATTCATTTCTCCTTTTTCCGCCTTGGCAACAAGTTAAGCTAGTGCTAACCAGGTGAAGAGCTACGGGAACAAGAAGATGGCGAAGGGCAAGTGGATGAGCGAGGCCGAGGTCCAGCAGATCGTGCAGATGCGCAAGGACGGCGTGCCAGTCTCGACCATCGCCAAGGACGTGGACCGCAGCACCAACTACATCTACCGCATCTTGAAGAGATTCAGCACCCAGCAACAGTCCCAACAGCAACAAGAGGCAAATGTTACGACCACCAACACCCCCGCAACTCCTGCAACTGCGACTGCAACACCCAGATCCGTTGCAGCTCCAGTGCAACAGCCTCAACAGGCACAAGCCCCCTCCGACGCACTCTTGTGCGCCGTCGAGAGCATGGAAGTGTCCGCCTACGAGTCCATCCCAATGCTCAAGTCCGTCGGCAACTCCACTCAAGCTCCAGCAGAGCTGCAGCCTGGCACAGTCAACGCCAGTGTCGCCTTCACGTCCAACGCCTCCAAGCCCCAAAGTGACGACACTCCAGACTTTTGGCTCCTCTCGGACCCTGAGCCCAGTCGGGCACCAGTGCAGCCATCCAAGAAGCAGAAGACGCCATCATCGGCATCAGTCCCGGCGTCATCGGCGTTGACTGTCACCCGCCAGTCTCAACGCTCCCCCGAGTCCTCTTCAATGACCATCCAGGACCCCGACAGTGCCGGACTCGGAGAGCTCTTGAAGCGCGTGCAGGACGAGATCCGTAGACTGGAACACCGGAGCCAAGGGGACGTCTACGACGCTCAACTGCTGCAGACGCTCGTGAAATTCCACGCCGAGATGCTCCTGCTGCAGCTCCAGAAGACGCAGTTCACTACTGCCACCAGACAAGCCGCGGACGAAGCTGCTGAGACCAGTCGACTGCTGAGAGAGCGGCTGGGGAAGGAGATCGCTCTGCTGAACGTCCAGGCGGACCGAGAGAGGCTCGAGCTGGAACGCGAGCAGATCAAGCACAAGGCCACCACCCTGTTGTGCCGCAAGCGGCTGCTGGACGCCAACGCCTCGCCCATTGATGTGGATCAACTGTTCCCTCGCCAGTAACGCCCCATTTTGCCAGTTTTGATCGTCTCCAACGGACTCCAGGGGGGCATCTGCGTTCATTTTCGTCAAGTGCGGCATTCGTGAGACGTCGTACGGCTTCCGCGTGCTTTGCTTTGCATCCCTCTATGTTGGCATTTTTTATGCGGTTATCGATTGGCTCTACCAATACAGACTGCGCTCCACACACTTAGTTGCTCCCCGCGCTTCGTTTGACGCCTCTGATGATACTTTTTCTCGCTCGCTCGCTCGCGCTGTTCGCTGCGCTGGATTATATGGGACTCGTACAAGATGACAGGACTACTTGGTCTGCCGCACTAACTGGAGCTGATTGGGGTACATGTCTTCGCCTTCTTGAGCAGAGAATCCGAGTTTGCCGCCTCGTCCAGCGCTAACTTCCGCTTCGCAACGGCCAAAGCTGCTGACCCCGAGCTTGCACCGTCGCCATCGCCTCCTACACTATTACTATTGCTATCGTCACTCTTGGTCGAGTCATTGCCGCCATCCCTGTCACCACTTTTCTTGGGGCTCCCACTTCCGGTTGCTCCATCCGGGTTGGACAGCTTCCACGAGATCTTCTGAAACACGTTCTTGAATTGAGGTGACCGGGCCTTCTTGCTCTGGTTAGCCTTCTTTTGAGCAAGCAAGCTGCCACCACCACCCAGAAATGATTGCGTGTCCACATCGTCCTCTTTTTTCTTGCGTACAGGCAGCTTGAGTTCCCGTTCTTCCTCTTCAATGTCAGCTCCGCATGGAGATGTCGTGAGTGCTGCTTCGCCAGGATTCCCTTCTCTTACTGACGTCTTAGACGCTGGTTCATCTTCGTCGTCGTCATAATCCACCAGTTTTACTGTCCGTGGGCGGTTCTGGCATGGTACCTCTTCCTCTGACAAGCTGTTCTTCTCCTTTTTAGGCGTGGAATCAGTTGTGTCTGTTTCTTTCTCCCAGTACAGCTCCTCTTCGTCGTCAATACTGCCTGCCCGTACGAAGCGGATCTTATTGGAATCGGTAGAATCCGTCGGTTCGTCCGCCGATCCAGAGTTACCATTGTGACGTACACGGATGGCCTCGAACACAAGAGGACATTCGCCTTTGTATGTCTCGTAAAACTTCGTGTAGATGTGTTCGACCAACGAAGTCAGGTTTGTCTTCTCAACAAACGCCAGTACTTCCAAAATTGCCGAGCTGACAGCCCCCGAGTTCGGTTTTCCAATCTCCAAATTCGCCAACATTGGCGTGAATAGGTCGTTCTGAATCAGAAATCTGGAAAAGAAGGCTTCAGCTCTTACTGCACATGCTCGAACAAACTTCACAGCGTCTACAAACACAAATACAGTATAATGAGCTCGGCCATCCACAAGAGCGCTGCTTCAAACGAGAATATTGCAGCACCTGGACGGTGGCCTGTCGGTTTACGTACGGATAACGAAGAGTTTGTTCTTGGATCGCAGCATTTTCTCGGCGTAGGTCGCAATCGGTTGTCTTCCGAATAGATACTTCACGCGGTAGCCGTGATTTTCAGTGCAGAACGTAAGCAATTCCATGATACTGTCTTGCAGATCAAACATCGCGGATTTATCGTGAACAAAGTTGTTGTTCTTCAACGGTTGGAGCAGCCAGTGCATGTAGTTAGGGTAGAGCACACTCAGAAACTTGTCATCCTGGAGAGTTGGCACAAACAACACGTATCCCAACCAGTTAGTACAGGAACAAGCCACGGGCGATATGGGCCAACCAACGTACATGTGCCAGGGGTACTCGGAAAATCTCGCGCAGCAAATTAAACAACTGGATCCGCATCGGTTCGTCGCGCTCGAAAACGATCAGCAATGCAGTGAATAAAGAGGAATCCTCCGTCCACGAGATGCGCTCCTTGTCCGAGGTTGGTGCAGGTATACACTTTCCTTCGCTTGCAAGGTAAGTTCGTAACCTGTCAGGTCCCTGGTAGAACACCAGCACGTTCAGGATATCCACGGCCAACGCGATTTCCTCCGGCTTTGACTCAGGAGAGCCCAATACAGGAGCGAACGCCGCAAACAGGTCGCCATCGCCAAAGAGATTGCCAATGAGGGAACCAAACACCGGCGGGGCACCGAACGGGTCGCGACGTTGCGGTAACCTGTCCACCGGTTTAGTCACCTTCACCAGGTTGATAATCGCTTTCAGCAGCCCGAGGCCATCCTTTCTTTTCTCCTTGCTAGCCATAAGCTCCTTACTGCAGAAATTTGAGCACAAAGCACACATTAGCACACCGTCCAGCTCTCACCATTCCAATTCCTGATTATCACGTACATGGCCTTCGAGTAGTCGTCGCTCTCGGAAATGAAGGACAAGATGTGGAAGTTGTTCTCGTTGGCCATGTGTTCCAGCAAGAGAACACAGCTATCCGGCAGTGAGCGAGACAGCACATTGTCTTTGATCACCTGGATACGGAAGTTCATGTGCACGCGCTCCACCACACTGTGATCGGTGATAGGGACGACCTGCAACGGGCACCAGCCGAAAAGTCAACACTCCGACTGTTCAACCATTCAACTAACGGACCCGACCCGCCAGCCAGCCACGCCACGCACCTCGTGAAATCCCCCATCTCCTTCCAGCGCCGTTCGGAAATCCATCTCCCGGATTAATCCCGGGTTGTAGCCGAACACGCCGACTACCGAGATGAAGTTCGTCTCGCTCAGCAGCACCTCGATCAAGCCGCGATTGCCCAGCTCAACTGTCGGCAGCAACACCATCACTTCAGTCAGCATTGCAACATCCTACTGCCAACTGATCACTGCAGCCACGCACGGATCGCGTAGAAAATGTCGAACAGCTTGTGCAGCACCGCCTTGTCCGCATCCAGCTCGCTCACGTCGAACAGATCCAGCAACTTGACGATGTACGCTCCGCCCTGCAACACCCATCAGCCATCCACTCCACCCACTAATAAAACGTATAATACGGACCTTGTCCGCCAGGTCTTTGAGCACTTTGGAGCGCACCGTCGGGTGCGACGTCTTGAGCACGAGCAGGATCTCGTCCAGGTGCTCCACGTCGCACGGCGGCAGGTCGCGCCTGCAGAACAAGAGGCAGCCAAGCCAAACGGTCAGAGAAGAAGAAGCCGCCACCACGCCACGCCACGCCACGCTGGACGCGTGCGTGCAGTCGCTCGCTTACGGCTGGATGTCGCCGCGGAAGAGCTGGTCGATGCTGCTGTCGCTGTCCATCGTCGTCTCTCGCCCTCCTCGGCGGAAACCACCAGCCAGCGGGCGCGTGAATTAGCTGGCAGGCAGCGGCAACTTTTTGGCGGAGTGCGCGCGCGTAACGGCGACACTTGCAGAGTGAATGCCGTCAGGTCTCTCCCCTAATTATCCGGCCAATGGGCGGCGGCGGTCTGCTGCGGGTTTCTGCCTATGAGAACCGAGTTGAGCCGCCTTTGAGTCACTTTGTCACGGCCGGACGACCGCGCCGCCCAGGTGTTTGTTGCCTGCCGCCCCCCGATGGGGAAGGGAAGCCTCGCGCTTTTGTGGCGAAATCAGAACTTCAAGCCACCGCAGGCGAGCGTCGCCCGCTCGTGCTGATGAGATGTCGGGCCTGGAGACAACTGGTCATCGGCAGTCGACCGACCAGCTGACGCCAAATATCACGGTAGAAAATCACAATAGCCGTCAAAAAGTGACGGTTTTGTTTCAGCCAATAGACAATCGCCGTCCTTTTCGGCCAATCGATCTTCGTTCTGCAAGGTGAGACTTCGGACGCTACGCTTGGACTTTCGGTGCAAATGGCGGGACGAGAGTTCGCGCATGTCCAGCCGGTGCGTGCGCGGCCCCCTGGCGGCCTGCGGGGCGGGCAGTGCCCCCTACTTTTGCCCCCACCTTCTCTGCAATGGACTGTTCTAACTCGCTGCAATTTCTCGCGCTCCGATTCGCCAGGACAACGCCGAGATCGAGCGCTCCGTGCTCTCGCAGGAGGTACGAGCGTCGACCCCCCCTATCGCGCTTCATATCCAGTCTCCTGGCGCCCCCATTGGCTTGATATTTAGGCTAATGGATTGAAATCGTATTGTGCTGTGTGGCTGTAGGTCGAGGCGCTGCGCAATCGGTTGGGGCTGCGGCAGGTGGACGTGTCCAAGGAATGCGGCGTGAACGCCAGTATGCTGTCGCAGTGGATGCTGGGCAGGTACAAGGGCAATGTCGGCCGAGTAAGTGATGGAGTTGTAGAGTGTTGAAGCGCGTGCAATGTTGCGAGAGCTGGAGGTTGCAGGGGCTAACTGGTGGTGGATTTTTTGGCAGATTAATGGACTGATGGAATCGTGGCTGATTCGACGACGCGGAGGGAAACCCATGGATAAGGGCATGATGCGTACGATACTGGAAATTTTGCTGCGCATGTAGTGGTGAGCTGGGGCTGACATGTTTCTGGGTGTCTGTGATGCACAGTGTTCAACTCGACGGCCAGCTCACCCAAACTCAAACGGCGACTCGATGACATGAACGATCCCCTCCAAGCTGCGAGGAGGTACGACAATAGTATGAGGTAAAAATTGATGTGTTGTATGTTATTGACGTCATATGAATTTCGTGCAATTTTCTAACAGGAAAGATAGCTCGATCCTTGCGCAGCGAAGGCTGTACAACTACCCAAAGGTACGTCGTGCTCTGCTGCTACAAACCAATAATGTTGAACGAAAGGCCAAAGGATTAATCGATCATGTTGATTTTACGTTTACTGTGGTGGCAGTTCCCAACTCGCGATACTCTGCTGATCCCTATCCGACTCGACATAGACATCGAAGGCTACCGATACATTGACTCCTTCTCGTGGAATAAGTACGTACTGGGCACGTTACTTCATTATGGGAGTGTTGCTAACTGTAATGTACTACTCAAACTACAGGTACGAAAAGGATTTTACGTACGAAACGTTTGCTGCTGCGCTAGTTAGAGACTTGGACCTCCCGGAGTGCTTCTATAAGCGAATTGCCAAGTCGATTGAAGAACAGGTTGAGAAGGCCCAACGATCACTGCCTTGGCACGAAGCTGTCACGATGGAGAGTCTGCATCCGATCTTCATCAACCTTCGCCTGAACGACACTATCTATATTGACCGGTTCGAGTGGGACCTGAATAACCCCAACAACTCGCCCGAGCGGTTCGCTCAGGTGGTTTGTGAAGACTTGGTAAGTTCGGCAGCTATGAATCAACGCAGTGTGCTGGTTCTCACAAAAATCGCTTTTTGTTGCGCAGGGTTTGAGCGGTGAGTTCGAGGCTCAAGTCGCTCTATCCATTCGTGAGCAGCTTCGAGACTATTCCAGAGTAAGGAACCACGATGTGTGCGCAAATGCATGCGTCTATAGCTCACGTGACGCGCTATGTTGTGCAGCTCATCCGAGAAGGCTTGAAGGATCGAGTCACAAGACTCCCACCTGTCTCCGCGGCGTTCCGTGACCGTCTGGATGCCGATGCGTGGGGCCCCTCCGTTAAATACATTTTGGCGGATGACATCCCTCAACTCGAGCGAGAAGACTTTAAGCGGATGAGACCGCTGTCGCGCCCCACGCTGCTGGTGACCCCGCCACCGCAACAGACAGCGCGGCCCAATCGACCGCCCAAGCCAGTGAATACCTTCCTCATGTTCTGCAGGTATGGTGGTTGCTCGTGTGCAGCCTGCGAACAATTTCTCACCTTGCTCTTGCTTCCAGACAAAACCGAAAGAAGATCATGGCTGACCACCCCAGTACGAGCGCCAAAGATGCGTCCAAGATTCTCGGCGATATGTGGCAAAAGTTGTCTGAAAAGGAGCGAGCTAGGTACGCATACAACAGATGGAGTTATGGTGCAGTTGAAGCGAACGAGCACGTACTAACCTTATCGTGCCATGCTGCAGCTACATTCCAATGACGGAGATGGAAAACCAGCGACGCATGAACGAGTGGCGCATGAAGGAGAACGCCTTGAACGGCATCCACACAACCCTCACTGGCGGCATCGCTGGAGCAGCTGCAACCGCATCCAGCCAGACGAACTCGCCCGCCATACCGGGCACACCAGTGCTGCTCGCTCCTCGGATCACCCCTAGCGTCGCCTCCTCCATGGACGAAGTAGACGACGCGGATGCTGACGAGGACGATGAGGACGAAGACGACGAGGAGGACGACACTGCCAGTGCCACCAGCGTCGCCGTCTGATAAGTTTTGCATCCCAACCACTCGGCCAGCACTTTGCTGGCCCCTCCAAAGCTCTGCGTGTCATGTGTATATTACGTCATTCTTGCCACCTCCGTCTACGAAGCCTCCTCGCTGTCGGTTGACGGTGACAGCCGCCACTTGGACTGGTAGTAGTGGTGCTCCAGCTCGAACAAAGCGGACGAGATGTCGGCGCTCAGGTGCGAGATCTGCGCGTCCACGTCGTCGCATCTGCAGGCAATGGATACCGTTAGTGCCTGGTAGTTAGTTGGTTAGTGTGCATTTGTTTCTCACCGCTTGAGCAGCTCGTCCGAGGTCGAGTCGACGTTCTGGCTCATGCCCTCGAAGTCGCCGAGCGCGAGCGACAGCTTCATCTCGGACACGAGCTTGAGCAGCGACTCGCTGGCCTGCACGAGCGTCGTGGCATAAATGGAGCTCTGGAAGGACTCGCGCGTGGTGTTGGCCGAGTCCTTGATCTTGGCCGTCTTGATCAGCCCCTTGAAGTTCTCCACCAGCTTCTCCACATTGTTGTCCAGGCGCTGCCGGTACTCCTCCGCCATGATGCGAAAATGGCTGACGTCTTTCTTTTTTACAAATGATACTCACTAACTTTACTTTATGTCCACTACATAATATATATGATGTTGGATAGGTTTTTATGTTGCGATGGAAGACTCGCCGTCGCTGCGCTTTTCGAGCCAACTAAATGCGTAAATGCATTGAGCAGCGACAGATGAACGCAGATAGCTAGCGAGGTGTCCATTGTCGCCATCACCGCAACAACTTGCCCAGCGTCAATCGGTCCGTTTCCTGGGCGGCGCTTGGTCATTCGATTCCAAAAACGGATCTTTGTCGAGGTTTTTCGGTATAAAACCTCTCGGTCTGAGTATACCGCCGAAAGGGGGGCCTAACAGCCGCCTTCAAAGGCAGTTCCGCTGCATTCCCATCAGGTGCGTGAAGAGAAGGAAGGCCACCTCGGCGCCGCGCTGGCGGCCTAATGGCGCGCTCCACAGCCCGCAGAGCTCGCGTCCGCCAGCGCCACTACAAACTGCACCTCCACAGCTATCTAACACAGTGCCTCTTTCTTTCCCTACGCCCCCAGAACTCCCCGCAGAACCCTCTAAGCAATAGTAATGCTGGCTCAGCTCGTGGCAGACGTGTGCCCGTCGTCGGCGTCGTTTTTCGGCTTCATGGGCGTCGCCTCCGCGCTCGTTTTCGCCAGTGCGTTGCCTGCAGCAGAGGCTCTCTAAAGGTTGTAGTGCTGGGTCTCTCTAACCTGTTGCTGCTGTTGCTGCTGCTTAGACCTGGGCGCCGCGTACGGCACGGCCAAGTCGGGCGTGGGCATCGCGTCGATGGGCGTGATGCGGCCGGAGCTGGCCATGCGCAACATCATCCCCGTGGTCATGGCCGGTGTGCTGGGCATCTACGGGCTGATCGTGGCGGTGATCATCCAGGGCTCGATCGACCCCCCGAACGGCAACGCGCCCAAGTACGGCTCGTACACGGGCTTCGCGCACCTGGCGGCGGGTCTGTGCTGTGGCCTGAGCGGCCTGGCGGCCGGCATGGCCATCGGCGTGGTGGGCGACGCGGGCGTGCGCGCCGTGGGCCAGCAGGAGAAGCTGTTCGTGAACATGATCCTGATCCTGATTTTCGCGGAGGCTCTGGGTCTGTACGGCCTGATCGTGGCGCTGATCCTGTCGCAGAAGAAGAGCGACTGCCCGTCGGAGTAAGATTTCTTTCGTGGAAGGCGGATGGCAGTGGCTCGGTTAAGTCGCTACTGCTATCCGTGTTCGTAGCTTTTGAAGGAAGTAGAGCGGCGACGTCAACGGGAGCAGAGGTGGCTGCAGCAGTGCGGATATGAATCGTGTTGCCATCTCACCTCCTAGGCTTCGCTGCAAGTGATAACGCTAATACTACAACCCTTTTGCATAAGTTACGAATGATCATTCGTCTTCCACCCTTGTTAAACGCAACGTCAGCCATGCTTCTGAAGCTAGTCAAGCCACCACATTTACTGTTAGTCCAAAACTAGAGTGCTTCACCACAAACAATCGATGAACCACGTCAGCGCGAGCACGTCAAGAGTCTTTGATACCAAATGCGAAGATTTATTTGCTGTTGCCGACCGCGCCAGCCTCGAAGAATCGCGGGCTCGCGTTAAAAAGATCGACTACATTGTCTCGCGGCCAACATCTCCGACATACCACGCGGAAGCGCCAACCGCTACCACCTGCCTGAACCTGCTTACTCCGACGGGCAGTCGCTCTTCTTCTGCGACAGGATCAGCGCCACGATCAGGCCGTACAGACCCAGAGCCTCCGCGAAAATCAGGATCAGGATCATGTTCACGAACAGCTTCTCCTGCTGGCCCACGGCGCGCACGCCCGCGTCGCCCACCACGCCGATGGCCATGCCGGCCGCCAGGCCGCTCAGGCCACAGCACAGACCCGCCGCCAGGTGCGCGAAGCCCGTGTACGAGCCGTACTTGGGCGCGTTGCCGTTCGGGGGGTCGATCGAGCCCTGGATGATCACCGCCACGATCAGCCCGTAGATGCCCAGCACACCGGCCATGACCACGGGGATGATGTTGCGCATGGCCAGCTCCGGCCGCATCACGCCCATCGACGCGATGCCCACGCCCGACTTGGCCGTGCCGTACGCGGCGCCCAGGTCTAAGCAGCAGCAACAGCAGCAACAGGTTAGAGAGACCCAGCACTACAACCTTTAGAGAGCCTCTGCTGCAGGCAACGCACTGGCGAAAACGAGCGCGGAGGCGACGCCCATGAAGCCGAAAAACGACGCCGACGACGGGCACACGTCTGCCACGAGCTGAGCCAGCATTACTATTGCTTGAGATCGGGAGGTCTGACGACTGCCACACACAATCCACGCAGTTAACTTCCTGTGGTCTATCGCCAGCCTCGAGGGCTCCAAAGATCGCCGCACCTGCTTTTTCTATTGAACTGCTCGTCCACGGAACGCGAAATGAGGTCTCACATGAAGCGGCGTTTTTGGATCTGTGTACACTCGCACGACATTTACTGAACCAGCTTCCATGGATGTTGCACGAACGAGTGTAGCCATCTTGTGGGAAAGCGTATCTTCAGCGGATGCACATCAAACCAGATCATTGCTGCTGGAAGGATGTCATCGCCGTGGCTGTGCACGCTGCTGCTGGCGCTGCTGGTCTACACGAACGTATGGCCTCTGGATCGACTCCCAGGTGGGGACAGCGGCGAATTACTGGCGGAAGCTTGCGTCGGCGGCGTGGCGCATCCGCCAGGGTACCCCTTGCTGCTCTCGCTGCTGCGGCTCGTGCGCTGGGCAGCTCAGCAATGTGGCGGTAGTGCGACGGGGGGAGGTGAAGCGAGCTCTGGGCACTTTGCGATATGGGCCAATGCGTTGAATGCCGCCACTGCGGCTGGTGCAGCGGCGTGTGTGACCCACACAGTCCACTTGCTGACGTCTAAGAGTTCTTCGGTGGAGGCGATTGCTGCTGGACTTTCCTTCGCTTTATCGAAACTGACCTGGGAGTACGCGAGGGGCGTTGAGGTGTTCGCACTCAACAACTTGCTTGTGGGTGTACTGCATATACTGGTGGTGAGGCACTTTATGCAACGTACGGTGAAGAACGCCTGTATGGGGGCTTTCGTGTGCGGCCTAGGACTTGCGAACCAGCACACCATCGGTACGAAGAAAGCAGAAGTAGTGCCTCTTGAGTTCACGTGCTCTGCGAAGTTGTGACTTATATTTTGGCGCGTTCGATTTGCAGTGCTCTTCGAAGTTCCATTCATCGTGTGGGTCATTTTCACGCGTCGATTCCGCGTGGTGGAACTGCTATTGGTCACTGCAGCGTACGTGTGTGTTTTGGCACAAGCTTAGCATCTGCTGTGTGGACTGTGAGAGTTTTAACAATTGTGTTGGTCAACGCAGCTTTTTAGCTGGTTTGTCAATTTATATCCAAACTATTTTATCCGCACAAGAACCAACACCTGGAACGTGGGGAGATACTTCGACATGGGCAGGTTGGGTTGCACCGATCTCAGGCTGGTCTACCAAATATTTTTCTCACCAATTACTTTCATCGTTGTTTTGAAGGACTCTTCGCTCATGTTCGTCGAAAAGAGTATGGAACGCTCAGGCTTTCGCCCCTCCAAGGAGATTCAGAGGTAATCACGCCTTGGTCCCTGGTATATTATCCCCGCACTAATGAAGCATTCCGATCCACGCTCCTACGGGGCGCAGGGTTTGTTGGAGCGCTTAGCGGTGTATAGCATGGACACCATGGATGACTTCCACTGGACGGGTCTAGTGTTGATGGTCTTGGGCGTCAAAACGCTGCTATTTCCCGAAAGTGGCCACAGCAAGCTTCAACAGGTATCGATACCAAAATGCACCAAAAGAGTTAGCTGCAGACACTAACCTAGCTATTTTCCCCAGGAAGGCCAAACACTGCTTCGTGGATTTGTTGGGCTTACGCAGGTGTCTGCCTTGGTTTGCTATCTCGTGGTGTTCCATTCATTGGCGAATCTCCCGCTCGATTCGCCGATGCCTCGCGCCGTCTCAAGCCGCTTCAATATGCAGCCTAACACAATTCTCGCTATTTGGCTGGGTCTCGGTCTTGCAGAAGTTACACCGCGAATTGCTTCCGTTGTGACCTCGGATACCAAGTGGACTAAAATCGTTCGGTTCTCTTTTTGCCTAACACTACTGGCCACTCAATACCAGCGCAACCAGCCTGCCGGTGACGTCGACTCGGTTGGAGACGTGATCAGAAAACACGGAGAAGATATTTTTCACGTGGTGCCACGCGACGGTGTATTGCTGTCTTACACCGATATCAACTGGAATTCACTACGTTATCTTCAGGTACGAGTCAAAAAGTTGGTGAGCTCAAGTGTAGTCGACTAATCTCTGAAAATCGCTGCGTATGTGTAGGCGTGCGAAAATGTCCGGCCTGACGTAACACTTCTGAGCCTTCAGCTCCTGCCGTTTCCGTGGTTTACCCGTCAGCACAAACTGTATCCAGACATTGTATTCCCGCCAATTCGGCAAGAAGCCTCGACAGTGAAAAGTTCTCGAGGGTACGCGCAGCTCTTACACGACTTCCTGGCTGCGAACGTGGAGAAACACGGGGATCACCTCTTCCTCGACTTGCACGCTGTGGTAAGAGTTTCAAAGTTTGTACATGGGTCGTCAAACGCTTACTCTAACCTTACGCGGCTAATACGTGATGCAGAATGACGAAGACATCGCCCCAAACGGCCAGCACCTCGGATTCACGCTCATATCGAACGGTTTAGTGTGGAAAGTGAGCTTGCCACCATCCAGCGTTGCCGACGGTGACGCTCTCTACTCACGATGGAAGTCAATGCCGCCGCCAGTAGTGAAATTCACCCCCTCGTTGTACCCTGCAGGTAGCTGGGAGTTTGCAGCAGCTACTATTGCGAACGATGCTCGGTACCAGGGCGGCCTGTTCGCTTTGAGCCACTGGATTGAGCGTGGGCGAGCGGTGCAGCACGCGAGCGAAGCTGCCAAATACGTGCTTGGAATGCGTCACGCCCTGCATCTACTGACCCAAGTTGGAGAAGATGCAGTGGTCGCCGATGAATCTTGGGGACTCACGTATAAAGCCTACGACCTGTGGAAGAACACAGCGCTGGCAGCCATGCGGTTCACAAGTGGACTCGAACTTATCGGGTCACTCATCACGCCCTTGAAAGAACATCAGAAGCGCAAAGGAGCAACTCGCCAAGACAAAATGGAGCTCCAAACGCTACAAAAGTTGCTGCAGCATCTGGACGAGAGCCGACAAACTGCAGTCGCGCGGATTGAAGCTCTATTGCCGGACATGAAGTCGCGCCAAGACCCCGACGCGAAAGCCTTCGAGAACTTCATTGCAGCTCAACGGAGCAACAACAAAGACAAGGCAAAGAAGAAGAAGAGCAAGAGCAAGAAGAAGACCAAGGTCAAGGAGAAGACACAGGAGCCATAACATGGCTACACTCACTTCAGCATGATTTGTCACTACCCACAGTCTAACGTCGCTATGTGACAAATCAACCACAGTGTTTACGCCTTTTCGTTTTCGTACTTAATCGAGCCTTCTATCGCTTGGTTCTGGATCGGTCGAAAGATACACAACCGCGTCTCCAGCGAGATATCTCTTCGTGCACTTGCCTGCACGTGTCCGCTCGCTACAGCAACTTCTCCATCATGGTACGCACCTCCTCCACCTTCTGCACGCAACAGCCATCTTCTCCCGTGCCCTGTAGCCCCCACAAGTGCACTAAACCGCAGCTGTCTCCTCGCAGTCAGGCACAGTCAAGACGCAGGCCGAAGTGAAGGACATCACGCGCATCGAGCGCATCGGCGCCCACTCGCACATCCGCGGCCTGGGTCTGGATGACAGTCTGGAGCCGCGCGCGTCCTCCCAGGGCATGGTGGGCCAGACGGAGGCCCGTAAGGCGGCGGGCATCGTGGCCAAGATGATCGAGGAAGGCAACATCGCCGGCCGCGCCATCCTGTTGGCCGGCAAGCCCGGCACGGGCAAGACGGCCATTGCCATGGGTATTGCTCAGGCCCTGGGAGAGGACACGCCGTTCACGACGATCGCTGGTAGCGAGGTGTTCTCGCTCGAGATGAGCAAGACGGAGGCGCTGACGCAGGCTTTCCGCCGCTCCATTGGCGTGAGGATCATGGAGGAGACGGAGATTATTGAAGGAGAAGTGGTGGAGATCCAGGTGGACACCCCGACGGGCGGTGTGGGCGACAAGGTAGGCCGCCTCACGCTGCGAACGACCGAGATGGAGACGGTGTACGACCTTGGAGCCAAGATGATCGACTCGCTGACCAAGGAGAAGGTCGAGGCTGGCGACGTGATCACGATCAACAAGGAGTCGGGCAAGATCTCCAAGCTCGGGCGCTCGTTCACGCGCTCCCGGGACTACGACGCCATGGGCGCGCAGACGCGCTTCGTGCAGTGCCCCGAGGGCGAGCTGCAGAAGCGCAAGGAGGTGGTGCACGTGGTGTCGCTTCACGAGATTGACGTGATCAACTCGCGCTCGCAGGGCTTCCTCGCGCTGTTTGCTGGTGACACTGGTGAGATCAAGGACGAAGTGCGTGAGCAGATTGACACCAAGGTGGCTGAGTGGCGTGAGGAGGGCAAGGCCACGATCGTGCCCGGCGTTCTGTTCATCGACGAGGTGCACATGCTGGACATTGAGTGCTTCTCGTGGCTTAACCGTGCTCTTGAGAGCGACATGGCGCCCGTGCTCATCATCGCCACGAACCGCGGCATCACGCGCATTCGTGGAACCAACTACAAGAGCCCGCACGGCATCCCCATCGACCTGCTCGACCGACTAATGATTATCCCCACGAAGCCCTACAGCGAGTCCGAGATGCGCAAGATTCTCACGATTCGGTGTGAAGAGGAGGATGTGGAAATGACGGATGAGGCCAAGGACCTGCTCACACGCATCGCCGTGGAGACGTCGCTGCGATATGCCATCCAAATGATCATCACGGCGTCGCTCGTGTGCTCGAAGCGCAAGGGCACGGAGGTGGACGTGCCCGACATCAAGCGCGTCTACTCGCTGTTCGCCGACGTCAAGCGCTCCACGCAGTTCCTGATGGAGTACCAGCACGAGTTCATGTTCCACGAGGTGGATGACGAAGAGGAAGAGGACGAGGACCAGAACATGGAGCAGTAGATGAGCACATGCAGTTGTGTGACCTATAACAATGAAATCTCCCTTACTATTGCATTGGTATTTGCATTGCGTTTTGTTCTACACTTTATAGTGCGGCGTTCATTTGACCGAGAAGAAGGAGCGCAAGTCGCGCTGCTTGGGTGGGCCGCTGTGCTTCTTGGCCTCCTTCTTGGCCTTGGCGGCCTTCTCGGCAGCCGCTTTCTTCTTTTTCTCCTCCAATTTCTTCTTGGCAGCCTTCTGCTCCTTTTCAACCTCCTCGGGCGTCAACTCCACCTCCTCGTACGCTTTCTCCGTGACCATGTAGCCCTGCTCGTTGATGCGCGTCTTGGAGACAAGTACCCGCCTTTTGGTCGCGATAGCCGGCTCCTCCTCCTCGTCCTCCTCCTCCTCGTCCTCCTCTACCTCGGATTCCACACGCTTCTCAACTTCTTCGGCCTGCTTTGCCTTCTTGGTCGCAGCTGGAGAGGCATTCAGCTTGCGCTTGACATTGCGACTCTTAGGAGCCGGCGTGCTCGTTGCCTTGGGCGCCGGCGCCTCGTCCCCTTCATCTTCGTCATCACTGATCACCCTCTTACTACTCATCGTCTTCTTGACGAACACCGGCGCGTCGGTCTCGTCGTCATCCTCGTCGTCGCTGTCGACTGTGAGCACGTTGCTCATGTCCAGCTTCTTGGCCTCCGCCGGCTTGCTGGCCGTTGTCTTGCTGGCTCCATTTCTGCTAGCCCCGCTGCTCTTGGAGAAGCCTGCGGTCTTGCCACTGCTCTTGAAGAATGAGGAGCTGCCGGAAGCCACGGGCTTCTTCTTGGCCGACGCGTTGATGGCGTCGAAGGCCGAGATTGTCTCCTCGCCCTGCTCCTCCCCGAAGTCCTGGCGCGCCGTGGCCTCCGCGCACTTGATGCCGCTCGCGTACAGCGCCTTGGCCGCGGCCGTCAGTGGCGCGTGCTTGTCCACGCCGCTCAGCGCGTCGTTGCGCGCCTGGCGCTCCTGCGCCCAGCAGGCTGTGGCCATGGCCGCCGCCTCGTCCTCCGCGGCGGCGTTGGACTTGCCGTACAAAGCGTAGATCTGCTGGCACAGCAGGTCGTCCGTCTGCTTCTGGGTCTCCACGGTCAGCGACAGCACGCGCGCCCTCGGGTCGCGCTTGGCGGCGGCTGTGTCGCTCTTGTCCGCGTCATCGGCGACGGCGGCGCGCTTCACCAGCACGCGCAGGGCCTGGACGGCGTCGTTCTCGGACGAGAACTGCGCGAGCGCCTCGGCGCTGGCGGCCGCAGCCACGCGCGAGCGGATGCCGAGCGTCCGGTACGACAGCGGCTCGCCCGCGTCCAGCACCGCGGACGAGATCTCCTCCAGGCAGCGCTCCATTGCTTCCCGCCAAAAAGTTGGCAATTGGCGCTGTGGACAATCTTGGATTCACCGATTTTGTGTGATTCACATAAAATCGATTATTTTAATTACTGATGTAAAATCTACAGAATCGATAATCCCCCGTGTGGATTATTTCCCGCAAAAAATCCAGGACTTTTGTGTTCCAGGGAGGGAGGCAAACTGCTTGCAGTGCGGTATGCAGCAGAAGACTGGAGGCGATGTGTTTGGTGTTGTGGGCAGACTTCTGCGTGCCACTTTCCTGCTGAAACCGGATAGTTTGCAGGTTCCTCTGTTCCTCTGTTCCTGAAGGACAAATACTGCGTATAATTTGCTTAATGCAATGCAGCTGGAAGTCCAGTGCACTGGAAAGTGAAATGAGCAGTAGGAGATGGTTTAGACCGAACGGAATCGCCTCACACTGCAGACACAGAGGCTACCGGTATTATTGTGAAAACCGATTAGTTTGTCCTGCTGAATTAGTCGGTTAAACATCGCTCATAGCGGATTTGAAGACTAATAAATCGGGGATGTCTCAATTATAATCGGAGTATAAATCGGTCATCGGTCTCGTAATTATGTGCAGCCTAGCTATCTCGATCAACATGCATAGTGCAGCGGCAACACCGCGCTTTAACGCGTCGCCTGCATATCTCAGCTACATGTATTATAGAGTGCGGCTTTTCCTGCTTAGTTCTGATGTTAGTGTTGTAACCTTGACTACCTAGCCAAGAGCGACTGCAACGATTGTTGTCTGCCGGCTGATTTAGCCTACGAGGAGCGAATGCCGGTTGCACATCGGACATTCCGTCTGAATAGCAAGCAAATCGGCCGGCTCTGGCTTAATCGGCCGATTAGCAAATGTAAACCCGACTCTAGTAATATTGAGTATAAATCGAGGTACTCCAGTCTAATTAGGAGGTCGGATTTATCTAATCGGGGTCGTCGGTCTTATTAAGCCACTAAATCGGCTGATTAACAATCCAATAAGACATTCTAATCGGTTTTCACAATAATACACGCAGATTCAAGAGCATGCGGACGACAGCTAATCAGAGTTTAGCAGCTATAATACTGAAAAGCGATCCGTCCCTAGACTTGAATGACTTGTTCTGCGGTTCACCCTAGGTCCTGTAGACTCTACCTGGTGAGGCGGGAACGTATCCGAATACCGCGCCCTGGAGGACATTCGCGTCGTTGGATTGGTCGCGCAGACATGGGGAGGACCACACCTTCTACGAGCCCTGGGGAGAGCCGGGCTCCTGGGCTCTTGGGTGAACCCAAAAAGTCGCGAGCTGGGGCTCCTGGGCTCTTGAGTTCAATAGGTTAAGTGAAAGGAGCCCTCCAGAACTGCACCTGTGTTAAATATCTCGCTGATGATTGGCCGTCATTGAAGTATCTCCAGGTTCTAACCTGAAAAGGCATAGGAAAGAGGGCTTCTCATTGAGGGGAAGGAAGGACTATCGGCGACGCTGGGGTGGCCTCGGAGCGGCTGTACACATATGAGCGGCGCGAGATCTTCTAGTGTGGCGATCTTTGAGCTCGATCTTCTAGCGTGGCGCATCGATCACGCGAAGTTGCTCGCCTTAAGTCTAGGTAAAATTGGCCAATCAGATATTACTATGAAGAGCCCGTCATAGATTTGAAGCTAAATTTGGGAGGGGAGCCAATGGGGAGCCCGAACCAGGGCTCCTTGATCTCGTACTTACCATGAGGGAGCCCATTTTGTGCGACTTTTGGCTCTCGTTTTAGGAAAAGCCCACTTTTGAAGTAGACAGGCTCGGGCTCGTAGAAGGTGTGGGGAGGACAGTTTCAAACCTCATCAGTCACCGGCCAATAGAAAAGCCACCTCGAACTAACTTCCAGACCGCCGGAACTGGAACTGTTAAACGAGTGACTATTGGTCAAAAACTAGGCACCTAGAACTTCAAGTTCTAGGTAATCATTTTGCGAGCCAATCGGCTGCAAAGATGGCACCCCGTGTGACGTAGGCAACCTTGCTTGCACATGCAAGCCGATTCCTGCCCGAGCACGTTCAGGAAAGTCATGCCGTCGGCACCGACGTGCTCGTGGTGGTGCTGTCGCTATTAGAATTGTGAAGATGGGGGCTTCATGCACGTCCATATCGCTCCACACGCATGGAGAAGGACGCACACACCAGTTGAACTAAACTGCTCGTTGCATTTGCAAATAAAGAACTCCTAAAGCCCAGCCTATCTACCGGCCGAGACTCTCCTGCTGGTGTGTTCGTCCATCCACGGCGGCCACGCCCATACGCGCGTGACCCCGTCTTCTTCTCTGTAGCTAGCGGGTTGGATACGCTTACTTCTGGTTGGCGAAGTGGTTGTTGATCCACTCGCTGGTCACCGACTTGGGGCGCTCCAGGGGCAGGCCCAGGGCGCGGTCCCAGAAGAGCTGCGAGAGCACACCGATGGCGCGCGACACACCGAACAGCACCGTGTAGTAGTTCTTCTGCGTCAGGCCGTAGTACTGCAGCAGCACGCCGCTGTGCGAGTCCACGTTCGGGTACGGGTTCTTGGTCTTGCCGTGCTCGGTCAGGACACCGGGCATCACCTGGTAGATCGTGTCCACGATGCGGAACAGCTCGTCGTTGGGCATGTACTTGAGGCCGAACTCGCGCTGGCACGTGTAACGCGGGTCCGTCTTGCGCAGCACGGCGTGGCCGTAGCCGGGGATGACCTTGCCGGCGTTCAGCGTGTCCCAGGCGAACTGGGTGATCGTCTCCTTGTTCACCTCCAGGCCCTTGGCGTGGAACTCGGCCTGCAGGTCGAGGATCCAGCCCAGCACCTCCTGGTTGGCCAGGCCGTGCAGGGGGCCGGCCAGAGCGTTGAGGCCACCGGCCAGGGAGAGGTACGGGTCCGACAGCGTCGAGCCGACCAGGTGCGTGGTGTGGGCGCTGGCGTTGCCACCCTCGTGGTCGCTGTGGATCACCAGGTACAGACGCATGAGCTCGTCGAACTCAGCGTTGTCGAAGCCCAGCATGCGGTTGAAGTTGGCCGAGTAGTCCAGGCTCGAGTCGTAGGCGTTGTTGGACTCGCCGAAGTACGTGTTGCGATAAATAAGGGCCGCCACCTCCGGCAGGCGGGCGATGAGGTTCATGCTGTCCTCGTAGGTGTACTCCCAGTAGGTCGACTTGTGGATGCCCTCGGCGTACTTCTTGGCGAAGATGCTCTCGGTGTTCATGGCGGTCACGGCGGCCGACAGCTGGGTCATGGGGTGGGCGTGCTTGAGGTCGAGGATGAGCTTGCGCACGTGCTCGGGCACCTTGGCGCGCGAGTGAAGCTCGGCGGTGACGCAGGCGGCCTGGGCAGCCGTGGGGATCTCACCAGTCATAAGCAGCCATAGTAGGCCTTCCGGTAGGGGCTCGCCGCCCTCCTCCTTGGCGGGCAGCTCCTTCTGGAGGTCCGGGATGGTGTGGCCGCGGAAGCGGATGCCCTCCTCGGCGTCCAGCAGCGACGTCTCCCACAGGAGCGACTTGATTCCGCGGGCGCCGCCCAGCGTCTGCTCCACGGTGACCTCGCCCAGCGACTTGTGGCCGTGCTCAGCCTTGAGCTTCTTGAGCGCCTCCTGGCGCACGGGGATCTGCTCCTTGAGCTCGTCCAGCAGCGTGGGTGTGGTCGTGGACAGCGAGCGGGTCGCGGCGGGCACGGCGCTCGAGCGCGCGGCCTGGCGGAGGGACTTGATGATGGCGCTCATGTCTGCGGTCGAGAGAATGATACAATCGGTTAGGTGACGTGTTAAACGAGATGTGTGTCACGCGGATCTTGGAGCCGCAGCAGATGGCCGGGGCTCCAGATAGCCGCGTGGCAGCATGCACATGCATGGCTTGGAGGTGGTGCGCACCTGGAGGGGAGGGTTGCTTCTTGCAGTCGACGACGGGGGAGTGTCTTGTGCCCGGAGGATTGCGAAATGGCCGAGTGAGCGTCTGTGGCTGCGTGGGCGCGACCATTGCGGAGGCGTGGGCAGTTCGATGATTCAACTAGGTCGGCTTGCGCGGGGTACCTATTCTGACAGGTCAATGTACTAACAATTGAATAAGGCAGAGTGTTGGTCACTCTCGAGAGTGAAAGGGACGAGGTTTTCACAGGTCAAAATCCGCGCCGCGTGCGCTGATTGGATACCGAGGTACGTAGCCCGGACGGTCCTCCAAGCATTGCGCTCAAAGTCGTGATGGGTGTTGCAGCGGCGCTTGACACGCAAGGCGCTTGCCTTCCTGGGCCGGAATTGTATCGGCGGCCAGCTGGAGGGCAGGTCCTCTGCGAGGAAGCTCCCGCCGCGATGGTACAATGTTTAACGTCGGCGGCGGGAGGCAGAAGCCCGGCCGCTACGACTGCGTTTTCGCAGATGACTGCGCGCGCAGGACTCGGAAGCGCAAGGCGCCCATAGTCGCACTTCAAAAGTGCCTTGCTGCCACGCGTCGAGACTGATTCGGTCTGATTGTCGAGGCCCTAGCCTCCTTCCCCGCCTGCCGCTGCTTGGGGCGCAAACTTTCTGCTCGGACGCCGGATTTGCTTCAGTTTGCAGGCAGGTGGGCCACCCGTGCAAGTTCAAGCCCCTCCTCTCTTCAGTTTCTCGCTCCGAATGTCGCGCGCTCGTTTGCAGGCCGCGCACCAAGCACCAGAGCCCGCAACGTTTGACGTCGACATCGCACGGCTCGTGCTCCTTGAAGTTTTGACGTCAACATGTTAAACTCGAGGTAAAAGAGACCGAGCATCTTCACGCACTTTCAGAGACCGAGCGCGCTCGGATCGGGAGTTGAACATGGATCATCCCGTGCGCGCGGCAACTGGCTCGAGGGCACTGGCCAAATCGCCGCCATTTTCCGATCCGATGGACGTCAGCAGGGAATTCCGCGCGCGGAGGATGCTGCGCATGCCGACACCGGCGAGCATGCAAGTGTGCGCGGCGGCGCCACTTCCAGATCGATCGCGCTTCCAGCAGCGGAAATTCCAGACTCGCGGCCGGCTTCTAGCACTTGAGAACGGGAGCGCGGCCTATCCACTCGCCTTGACTGTGAGGCGGATGGCGGCGTGAAGGCTGTAGTGGCTGCGTGCATCTGCGGGTGGTGTTTTGGTGCTCGGGCCAAGCTGGTGACACCGGAACAGCAATGGAGGTGGCGAAGTGTGGAGTTTTTCGTGGAGGTGGCTCGGGCTGCTTGGCGCGCCGATGGCAATGCGGCCTGTCAAATCCTTCAACCGGTCGGTCTTTTGCTCGGGTACACGTTGTGTGGCACCTTGAGAAGAGCCATGACCGCCCAGGCGAGGAAGACTTCCCGGTCTTGCTGTACCTGTGGACGTGTCCGTCGAATTGGCTGGCAGCCAAGGTGGTGACTGCGCTCGGCAGGTTTTGAGGCAACGCAGGCGACACTGGTGTGCTTGACAATGGCTGCGCGCTTACCAGATCTACGGCGTTTGCTACCGTAGGCTGTGAGCTGCAGCAGCATAGTCGAAGACGCGCATTCCACCGCTTCGTACCGAGTGCAAGCTACACCGCCAATCCTCGTAGCGTTCGAGAGCGATCGGTGAGCACTCGCTGCTTTCCGTGGTCTGGCAACTGCTCGGCATTCGGCAGGAACTAAGACGTATTGCATTTCAGGAGGCTCGCGCGTTGAAGTTGGGACTTCCTGCAGCAGCTCTGTGGTTTTGGAGTTGAGCACTGCTTGAGAATGGCTTGCTCCCCTCTGCAGCGCTTTCGACTGTGGCGGCCCGATAGTCGCGAGAGCTGCTTAGTCCTTGATAACACTGCACGGCTTGAGCTGTCAGCTCAAGAACAGCGTCGAAGGCGCCATTCCGCTAGTCGGTGGCATAAAGATCGTACAGCGCACTGTGACCGCACAATGCCAGGCAACTTGACTCGGACGCTGTACGCTGCTTTGGCAGGCAAGGACAGCTCATTTGCAATGGTATCGCGGTGACGGCAACAGCGTATGGCACTTGCATTTCAGCTGCCGGTAGCAGCGGCCATGTCGAGTGTTGAGTGTCGAGTATTTCGGTTCTCCCTCGCGGTCGGTAACAGCCAGCATTGACTGGAGGAAGGCGGCACGCGAAGGGCGTTTCGATCTCCTGCGATTGCCACCGCGTTTAGTGCACCACGCTTGGGACTTGCATCGAATCGAAAGCGCCACCACTTGCTATGTATGAGATGGTACTGCACTGGCGGATGAAGCTCGACGGTCGTCACGGAATTGCCACTTCGCGTGTGAGTGAGCCCAGGCTGCTAGCAGACGTCCGCCCGGTTTGTCACGGACGCGAATCCAGCGGCATTGGCACTGTTACATCGCCATCGCCGTCGCCATGGACTGAAGGCTGTCGTAGATCCTGTCGAGCACGCTCAGCAGAATTCTCAAGACGCACGAAAGGTGTTTTGATCGTAAGCCGTTGATCATTGATTTGGTTATTGGTGAGGACTCTACTGCAGTAGTGCATACGCATTCGTGGGTTTTGTTCCTTCTGAAGTACTTCGGACCCACGTCGAGTCTGTTCAAGGTAGGTGCTGTGCCGAACAGCGCTCAACGGCGCCGTAGAATCGCAGCGAGCTCTTCCTCCATTGCCCGAAGATCGCCTGGCTTCACGATTTCGACAACGAGCTCGCTGTTAGCGTTGAGCTGGGACGACTGCTGACGGCCAGTGAGTTGGGTCGAGCGCTGATTTCCATCGACTTGCTGGTTCTGGCCACGGACCTGCTCGATAACGCTGGGATGCGGCTTCTCCTCGAGCTCTGGCTCGTTGAAAAGTGTGAGTTGAGCCCGGAGCAAGTCGATAGTTTGCGCTAGAGGCTGCTGGTCGGCTTGCTGCATACCACGGCTGCGCTTGGTCTCGCGAGGGTCGCCCACCGCCAGCTCCAACAACATCTTGCTCATCGTCTTCAACTTCTTAACTTCGTCCGTCAGAGCCCTTACAGAGTCTGTGAGGGCTTCAACTGCCGTCGACTGCACCGCGTTTTGGGAGTTCAGGTCTGCGATCTCTTTGGTCTGCGCCTCGATCTGCGCACCCAACTGCACACATTCTGCGCACTCAACTGCACACCCGGTGCTGCGATCTGCGTACCCAGCGGACTAATGAGGCCGGCTAAGCCATTCATCGACGAGTGAAGCCTCGCTTCTCGAGCCCGGAACATTGTTTTCGCAGCAACCTCAGTGAGAGCAGCGTCCGTGGAGCCCGCGTCAGAGTCCAGCGAAACGTAGGGGCCCTGCGCAGAAGTTGGATCGAGAGCTGAGCCGGGAGTCAACATCGGAGTGTCGGGTGAAGGTGGCGGCTTGGGCGCCTTGGCTTGCCTGGAGATTTCAGAGATGAATCGCTCGCTTTGGTCCTGGACGAACTCAGTCCCGGCGACGCGACGCACGACGTCGTGAGTCGAACAGCAACTTGTTCGTAGGAAGGTTTGCGTCATCCAAGTTGATCTCCAGCTCCATCAGCGCCGACATGGCCGTGGGTGTGAGCACCGATAGGCCAAATTGGAAGTGATGACGGAGAGCTGCGAGCGCAGAGGACTGCACCTCCACGGACCTCGGTTGACGCCAGTAGTGATCTTCTGGGTGCAGTGGGTCAGTTGACTGCAGCGGCGCTGGTACGCTTGAGAATGGAGACGGTTGCCAATTCTGCGGTGTTTGCAAGGCTGTGGATTGCAATGCCGTAGCCGGCGACGAATTGGAAACTATGGCGGGACCGTGCTGGACTGGGCGCTCGGCAGGAACCACGGCGAATTGCAACTCAGGCCATTGAGGCTGGAACCTATTGCGAAAGCTTTGGAGTTTGGCGTTTTGCGAGATAATCGTTCGCGTTGCTGTCGACTGCGGTGGTCCCGAATTCATGAGACCTGCTTACTCCACGATAACACCCCGTGGCTGGAGCTGTCAGCGCAAGAACAGCGATGGAGGCGCCATTCCGCTAGTCGGCAGCAAAAAGATCGTACAGCGCAAAGTGGCTGCACCAGTGTCAGACAGCTTGACTCATGTGCTGCACGCTGTCATGGCAGACAAGGTACTGATCGGTGCACCGATAAAACGTATAATGAGGATTGGGTCGCAGCGCTAGCGTTTGAGCTCCAGCACCGAAGCATTTGCAATGGTATCGCGATGACTGGCAACAGCGGATGGCACTTGCATTTCAGCTGCCGGCAGCAGGTGTCCGTAGGTTACGTGGGCATGGTCGAGCGTGGAGTGTCGAAGATTTCGGTTCTCCCTCGTGGTCGGTAACAACCAGCGTTGGGCAAGTCAAGTGGTGATGGCTGCTGCATTGAGACGTCTCTAAACCTCCAAGTAAACGCACGCGAGGAGCGTTTCGATCTCCTGTGACTGCCACCGCGTTTTAGTGCACCGCGCATGGGACTTGCTCGCATACGAAAGCGCAAGCACCTCCAGTTGCCATGAGATGGTACAGTACTTTTACTTGCGCATGGAGCTCGATGGTCGTCACCGAATGCCACTTCGCGTCGGCATCTGGCAGAGGCAAGTGCTCGCCTCCCCATCCGGCGCTCTATGTCTGCTGGCAGCCGCCTGCCAGGTTTGTCACGGACGCGAATCCACCGGCGCCGGTACTTGTCCATCGCCTTCGCCGCCGCCTTCGCCGTGGACTGCAGGGCGTCGTGTAAGAGACTTCCTAGTTGCAAGTCAAGTCAAGCGTAGCCATCGGCAAATCCGGCTTGATGGCTTCAGTCCGCCCCGTATCTTCAACATTGCCGACGAAAAAAAAGCTTCAAATTGAAGCCCTCAGTCGATTCTCTAGAGAGAGCAAGAGGGGCAAGTGTCGAGAAATTTTGCTCCTTCTCGAACAGCGCAATGCACTCGGCCCAGGGCTTCCTCGGCATCAACAAGGGCGATCAACATGGGCTCCGCGGTCATCTCTATGCCGTAACTGATCCCATGCGCCCGGTTACGCGTCCGTTTCCAGTAGCCAGCAGCGAGCTGCCGCCGGCAGTCTCCACGAGCATGGCACCAGCTGGGGCATTCATGCCCCTATAAGACCCGCGCGCTTCAAGAGGAGCCGGAGAAACGGTAGTCTCTCCCGCTTCGAAAACCGCTGCAACATCAGACCCCACCCACCAGGCCCCAAGCCCAAGCCAAGGACCAGAGCCATCGAACGCATCTCGGCGGGTGTGTGGCCGCTTCATCTCTCAATTTATTGCCGACGGCGCACCCCCCAAAGACTGTCCTTGCCCCCTATGAGCGGCGCCCCGCCCCCGTCCTCCGGCTTCGCGCCGCGCAGCTACGGGCAGCAGCCGCTGTCGCACGCGCCGCGGTCGTCCATGATGTCGGTCGAGTACGACGGCATCCCGCTGCCGCCGCCGAGCATCCGCTCGTGCGGCTCGCAGCAGTACGTGACGAGCTACATCCCCACGGGCGCCGCCTTCCCGCCCAGCAGCGTGCAGGACATGATCTCCAGCATGAAGTCGTACGCGAGCGCCACGGACCTCGTGCGCACGTACAGCGAGATCCCGTCCGTGGAGGAGGCGCTCAGCACGCTGGACCGCGCCGCCGCGGCGCTCAACGCGCGGCGCTACCGAGACGCGCTCAAGCTCTACCTTGAGGGCGGCTACGCCATGGCCAACGTGGCCGAGCGCCAGGCCAACCCCAAGATCTGCAACCTGCTGACCAGCAAGGGCTTCGAGACGCTCAACTGGTGCGCCAGGCTCTGCGACTGGATCGAGGGCCGTATCAAGGAGAAACACCCGCGGCCTGGAGTGCACAAGGTCGGCATCCCCGTGAGCAACTGGGATGAGGACTGGGTAGGCCCTTTCATGGACGAAGAGGAGGCAAGGCGCATGTGGTACACGCCCGTGTACTGCCCGCACCCCATCGACTTCTCCAACTTGGGCTACCGACTGCGCTGCGTGGAGACTGGCCGGCGTCCGAGACTCATGATCTGCATCACCATGTACAACGAAGGCCCGCAGCAGCTCAAGGCCACGCTCAAGAAGCTGGCCAACAACTTGGCCTACCTGAAGGAGCAGATGCCCGGCGACGAGAAGTCGCTCACTGGAGCCTTTGCAGGCGACGACGTGTGGCAGAATGTGCTGGTGTGCATCGTTGCCGACGGACGCGAGCAGGTGCACCCCAAGACGCTGGACTACCTGGAGGCCATTGGACTGTACGACGAGGACTTGTTGACCATCAACAGCGCCGGTATTGGCGCGCAGTGCCACTTGTTCGAGCACACGCTGCAACTTTCCGTGAACGGCAAGTGCCTGCTGCCCATTCAGACGGTGTTTGCACTGAAGGAGAACAAGGCCAGCAAGCTGGACTCGCACCACTGGTACTTCAACGCCTTTGCAGAGCAGATTCAGCCCGAGTACACGGCTGTGATGGACGTGGGCACGATGCTCACTAAGTCGGCGCTGTACCATTTGCTGTTCGCCTTTGAGCGCAACCACCAGATCGGAGGCGCCTGTGGACAACTGACGGTGGATAACCCGTTCGAGAACTTGAGCAACTGGGTCATCTCGGCGCAGCACTTCGAGTACAAGATTTCCAACATCCTGGACAAGTCGCTGGAGAGCTGTTTTGGCTTCATCAGTGTGCTGCCCGGCGCCTTCTCGGCGTACCGCTACGAGGCCATCCGTGGAGCTCCGCTGGACGCGTACTTCCAGACGCTCAACATTGAGCTGGACGTGCTTGGGCCGTTCATTGGCAACATGTACCTGGCTGAGGACAGGATCCTGTCGTTCGAAGTGGTGGCGAGGAAGAACTGCAACTGGACCATGCATTACGTCAAGGACGCGGTGGCCCGCACGGACGTCCCCCATGACCTCGTTGGTCTCATTTCGCAGCGGAAGCGCTGGCTCAACGGCGCGTTCTTCGCGACGCTGTTCAGCATCTGGAACTGGGGTCGCATATACTCGGAGAGCAAGCACACGTTCGTGCGCAAGATGGCGTTCCTGGTCTTCTACGTGTATCACCTGCTGTACACGGCGTTCGGCTTCTTCCTGCCGGCGAATCTGTACCTCGCGCTCTTCTTCATCGTGTTCCAAGGCTTCCAGCAGAACCGCCTCGAGTTCATTGACACGTCCGAGTACTCGCAGACCGTGCTTGACTGTGCTGTCTACATCTACAACTTCTCGTACCTGTTCGGGCTGCTGATGCTGATCATTATCGGTTTGGGCAACAACCCCAAGCACATGAAGCTTACCTACTACTTTGTCGGAGCTGTGTTCGGACTCATGATGATGCTGTCGTCGCTGGTTGGAGCCGGCATCTTCTTCTCGACGCCAGCTACGGTCCACTCCATCGTGGTCTCAATTCTGACCGTCGGTGTGTACTTCATCGCGTCGGCGTTGCACGGCGAGGTGCACCACATCTTCATGACGTTCACGCACTACACGGCGCTGATCCCGAGCTTCGTCAACATCTTCACCATCTACTCGTTCTGTAACCTCCAGGACCTGTCGTGGGGCACCAAGGGGCTGCACGATGATCCGTTGCTGGCTGCGTCGCTGGACGAGACGGAGAAGGGCGATTTCAAGGACGTGATCGCCAAGCGCCGAGCGCTGGAGGAACTCCGCCGCGAAGAGAAGGAGCGCGTCGAGAACCGGAAGAAGAACTTTGAGGCCTTCCGCACCAACGTGCTGCTCACGTGGGCCTTCTCCAACCTCATCTTTGCGCTGTTCGTCGTGTACTTCGCCAGCTCGTCGACGTACATGCCCGTGCTGTACATCTTCGTGGCCAGTCTCAACACGTGCCGCCTGCTCGGGTCCATCGGCCACTGGGTCTACATCCACACGGAGGGTCTTCGCGGCCGCGTGATCGACAAGTCTGAATGCGGCAACGGCACCGGACGCTACCCGCAGAACTCGTACGTGCAGCTCGAGGAGCACTACGCCGCCCTCGCTGAAGACCAGCGCACCTATGCCTCCGGACGTACCAATGCGTCAGTACGTACCGTCAACGACGTCTCCTCGGCGGCCTAAGCCTGTCGAGAGTCCCAACAAAACCTCAAGTGCTTCGCTGCGATCGCAGCAGCCACCACGCAGAGAGGTTCCAACTAGCAACGCACACAGCAAGTTGCGACTCAACCACCCAGCCCACCCAACCAAGCATCAACTCAAATCCAGTAGCAAAGTCGAGCAGTACCTAGTGAGTCCAGTCAAGTCTTCCGTAGATGATGGTGCATAGTATATTAATCGCCGACCGCTATACAATTCTCATTCGCACTCATTATTGCATTGCACTCCGCTTAGTCAAAGGTCGCGTATCTTTAGATTTGATTGACAAGCGTGGGGGGAGAATGGTTCAGGACGACCAAGACGCTGCGACTGCGCTGCTTGGCACTTGGGAGAGCAACGAAGCGTTCGGCAACACGGCGCTGGACTGGTCTCAGGCGGTGAAGGACCAGCGCGTGCAGCTTCATCTCACGTTCGAGCCTGGGAACGCCTACAAGTTCCGATTGGTGTCAAAAGACGAGGACGCGGACGTGACGTCGAGCTTCCGCCACGTTGCCGCGAGCGAGGGCACGTACGAGCTGCAAGGGGACAAGGGCATTGCTATCCATGGAGACACGTCCGGCATCAAGTGGACGTATCTGTTTGAGGAGAAGGACAGTCTGCGGATTCGGTGCGTAGTTAGAAGGACTATGAATTGACTGGCCAAGTACTAACGACGGTGACGTTGTGTCCAGGTTAGAGGGAGCGAGGCGCTGGGGCAGATGCAAAGGTGTGGACGTCATCTACTTTGCCAGAGTCAAATCAGCACAGTAGATGGAAGGAGGGGAGGCGCATGTATAGGTGCATGGAGACTTTTTTTAATCTTTGTAACAGGGACGCAGTGTGTTGGCTACATGTCCAGGACGTCGTCTAGCCACTCCTCGAGTTGCTCCGTTTCGGCAGGAGTCCTTGTCGGAGCTGGTGCTGTGACAGCAGGCGCGACTGGCGCAGGTGCACTCTTGGCCATAGTTGAAGTCGACGCGCTCAGGTTGAGCAGGAAGTCCAGCTCCGCGTCCCCTTGAGCTGATTTCGGCGGCGTTGGAGCTGCAGTTGACGGGGCAGCGACTGGAGCAGCAGTTTTTGCAGTATTCACCTGCTCGCTAGCAACTTCTTCCTCAGCTCCACTCTCTTCCTCATCCTGCGGCTCGAATGGCAGGTCAATCTGAACAACACAACACACACCCGTCCGTTAAGAAACTACATGTCAAGTCGAAGGAGACATCTCGCTCGCTACACTCACGCAGTATTTCGGGTCGATCCTGTAGCGGGCATCCGGCGGCACAAGTGCCAACTGCGAGGCGATCCAGTCCAGGTCCTGCATAGCAAGCCAACAGCATGAGACTCGAGCAATAGGAGGCAGCAGCAGCGTGCAACCAGCTCACCAGCACTCCGACGGCCGCCTGGTCGTCTGCCGCGTCGTCCTTCTCCTCCCACTGCTTCATGGCGCGGCTCTGGAAATACTCCCCGGGAGCGGCCCCCATCTGCTCCCTGTAGTTCTGCTCCGACGCGAAGAACTGCGTGCGCCCGCCATAGTCGCCCTCTTGTTGCGTCTGCTGGGCGTCATCTTGCGCCTCCTCGCGCTCCTCGAAGCGAAAGGCGTTAGAGCCCAGACTCCGCAGGTGGGACGGCCTTCCTCTCCCCGACGCTCCTCCGCGTCCGCCTGCCGATTCGCCTCTTCCTCGCCCGCGGCCGCGGCCGTGCGTCGCGCGATACTTGACTTGAGACCGCCCCATGCCCAAATGTCTCTAAAGTGATCTGCTCGTTTTCGACCAATGAGGGCGGTGGAAGCAGTCAAAACCCACGTTGAAGTGAATGTAGCCATGTCAAACCTCTTGGGTCTTCTTCTTGACCTTGCTCTTCTTCTTGCTCTTGTTTCTCTTCGTTGCCTTATTCTTGTTGTTCCCCCGTTGAGATGGGACGAAGTTCTCCTAGGCTTTCGCATTGGGGTTATGGCGTGGCTTCATGTCCGGCAACAGCGCTATAATCCACGCGACTGCAGTTTGTCGGCTCTCTCCAAATGCTGCAGCGACTGCTGCAGCGTTTGAAGCTTGATTTTGCCTTGGCGACTTGCTCCTTTGCGCCTCTGATGCTCTTTCAAGGGCGTGATGAGCGATCCCATGGGTTCGAGTCCACTTGTGAACCGCATGGCTGCCAGCGCTGTGTTCTTCCACAGGTCGTAGGCTTCATACGTGAGTCCCCAAGATTCATCGGCGACCACTGCATCTTCTCCAACTTGGGTCAGTAGATGCAGGGCGTGACGCATTCCAAGCACGTATTTGGCAGCTTCGCTCGCGTGCTGCACCGCTCGCCCACGCTCAATCCAGTGGCTCAAAGCGAACAGGCCGCCCTGGTACCGAGCATCGTTCGCAATGGTAGCTGCTGCAATCTCCCAGCTACCTGCAGGGTGCAACGAGGGGGTGCATTTCACTACCGGCGGCGGAATTGATTTCCATCGTGAGTTGAGAGCGTCACTGTCGGCGACGCTGGATGACGGCGAGCCGTTTGGTGTGAGTGCGAACTCCGAGGTACTGGCGTTGAGCGATGCCTTTGTTTTCTTCGCCACATATTGAGCCACGTAAGGTTAGATCAAGTGTCTGGCCTAGATTTGACGTCGTGTCATATCCCCAGCGTAAAATAGCAGCAGCGTTCACGGCGGTGGAATTCTTCTAACAACGCTTTAATTTGATTTGTTGTGCATCTGCTGAAGATCAGGACTCAACACTTCGGTAGAACCAAACCACGTTTGTTGGGAGACCTCATGAATGTGAGCACTGTGTGGTTGTTGCTATCATTGTTGGCTAGTAAGAGTGGCCATGGATAACGAGAGGAATGATTGAAGCGAAAAAGATACAAGACGTTTATGTTTAGCTGAAATCAACTCCGTTGTTCATTAGTGGCGGTGTGGAAAGCGACCACGGCAAAGACTAGGAAGTAGCTTACTTCTTCGACTTCTTGGTGGCGAGCTTGCGCTGGTAGAACTCAAGCTCCTTGCCCTCCAGGATGTAGCCGTCGGCGCGACCGGACTGGCCGGGGCGCGACGAGATGACGGCGAGAAGGCGGCCCGAGGCGACCTGCTCGTCGAGCTTGGCGTCGAGCTCGCGGGTGCGCTGGCGGGCGGCAAGCTTGCGGAGCACGTGGTCCGACTTCTTGACCTCCTCCTCCTCGGTCTTCTCAGCGTTCTTCTTGACGCCGATCTTGACACCGTAGTGGGCCTCGTACCACTGGCGGAACGGGGTGGCGTCCACCAGCACCACGGCGCCCTTCACGAGCGTCTTGGTACGCACAAGCTCGTTGTTCGAGGCGTTGTACACGACATCGAGGATACGGGTCTTGCGGGCGCAGACCTCCGTGCCCCACGAGAAGTTGCCCGTCTCGAGGTGCAGAGCGCGGAACTTCAGGTGGCCACCGCGGACGCGCACGGTGTGCACGCGCTTGCCGCCGAGCTTGGTGTTAGCGGGCTGACGGCCGAGCTCGAATTTCCTTTTCTTGCGGTACTGCTTGCGCTTGCCACCAGTTTCGCGGCGCTTGTGGCGCGAATCGCGAGAGATACCTGATTAAAGTAGTAGAAACGTTAGCGTACTGGGCCGCAAGAATGATATCGATCCGCTCTGTGCGTCGGTCATGGGGGACGGCAGCGGGACGGAGAACCCGCAGACCCGAATGCTGCCCGACGAGGGATGCAGCAGTGGGTCTGGGGTCGGTCGAGAGCGGGGAGTCGAGACTCGGGAACCCGCCACGTCGACGCGTGCGCACTTAGCAGCAGCACCTCCGTCCCGCGGAGAACTCCACGGCGGCGAACGAAGAGAGGGAGACGTAGAAGGAGAGAGGCAGGCGCGGGCCGCGAAGCTTACCCATGATTCCGACGGAGTAATTTCGGTACTGTTCGGATGGCGGAGCCTGCGCGGAAGCGTCGAGCCTCGAGGCGCCCCAACCAGTCAGTGGAAACGGTGGCGGGGAGCTCCAGTCGGCGCTGATTGGGTGAAACTACTATGACTATTTGGTGTGTCGAAACACCAAATCCAAGTGTAAGGTGGTGTTCTGCCACACCAAGTTTCCATCGGAGTTTCGCCCAATCAGCGCCGACTGGATCGAGCTTACCCGCCATTTTTTGCCGCCTGCAAGTGACGTCGTGCGTCATGCCGCAAGAGGACTTCTCCGCGGAGCTGCTGCAGCTCTACTATGGTGCGTGCGTGCGCGCACGCAGTCTACATGACCATGCTCTCCACTTTCTCCCGCGTCGAATGAGCCCTCACACGCGCCCAACCGCGCTCCGTAACCCCTGCAGATCGACTGTTCCCGTACCAGCAGATAACCCAATGGCTCAGCTACGACGGAGGTGCGTCTACCTCTCACTATCACTGCATAATATGCAGCTACAGAGAGCTAACTTTATGTCTCTGGTGCCGGTTCTGCAGGGGAGGAGTTCCTGTTCCGCCGCGAGCTGTCGTACACGCTCGAGAACGACACGTACATCCGCTACAAGGCCTTCCACAATGCCGAGGAGCTCAAGGCGAGCATGAGCAAGACGCTGCCTTTCAAAATCGATATCGGCGCCGTGTTCTCCGTGTCCCCCGCCGACAAGGGCAAGGTCAGCGCCGCGGACTTCACCCCCGAGCAGCGCGAGCTCGTGTTCGATATCGATCTTACGGACTACGACGACATCCGAACGTGCTGCGAGGGCGCCGCCATCTGCAACCGCTGCTGGCAGTTCATGGTGGCGGCGGTGGAGGTGCTGAACGCCGCGCTGCGCGAGGACTTTGGCTTCGAGAACCTGCTCTGGGTCTACTCCGGGCGTCGTGGTATCCATTGCTGGGTCTCGGACGAGCAGGCGCGTGCGCTCGAGAACGAAGCGCGATCGGCTGTGGTCGGGTACTTGTCGCTCGTGGAGGGCAACGAGAACTCAGCCAGGAAGGTCAAGCTGCGTGAACCGCTGCACCCGTCGCTGGAGTGAGTTTACATGTCAATCTGCTTGAAGGTGAGATGATGTTGAGGAGATTTATTAACTTCTTGCTGTCTTTGAAATTAGCCGCGCGTACCGCCTGCTGGAGCCGATGTTCGAGGACGTGATTCTGTCAGAAAAGGGTCAGGGAATCTTGTGCTCGGAGAAGCAGTGGATCAAGCTGCTGGCGATGGTGCCCGATGAGGACATCCGCGCCAACATGACGCGTCGTTGGGGCGCTACGAACTGTAATACGACAGCGAGTGACAAGTGGCGCGAGCTCAGAGATGCCGTGGACAAGCAAGTGCTGAAGAATGCCAATGCCGCGCGCAGTGGAAGCAGCCTCAAACGTCCTGCCCCCAACAGTGACGCGAACAAGCGCTTCCAAGCGGCCGAGCTGCGCACGTGCCTTCAGGAGATCGTGCTGGCCTACCTGTACCCGCGACTGGATGCCAACGTGTCCAAGCAGCGGAATCACTTGCTGAAGAGTCCGTTCGCTGTGCACCCCAAGACAGGACGTGTTTGTGTGCCTATCGATGTGGCCAACATGGCAGCCTTCGACCCCTTCAAGGTGCCCACTCTCGGTCAGCTGCACGAGGAACTCGACTCCGACAAGGGCGCTACCAGCATGAATAAGTACGTGGACTTCTTCGAGTCCTCGTTCCTCAAGCCGCTGGCTCTGGCCGCCAAGCGAAAGCAGCGCGAAGCCCGCGAGAGCGACGCTGCCATGACTGGCGACTGGTAGGTAGAATGCAAAATGTCGCTGCGAGTGATAGAAGGCAGGTGGGGGCAGGCTCAAGCTATAGCGGGTAAATATATTCTGTGCCTCAACGGCGTAACTTTCTAGACCTGCCTGTATTGTTGCTATTGCGCTAGCTCTGATCTGTTCGATACCATACCGTATAACCTTACGTCCCACAGCGGATGCATTGGTCTAACTAGTTCGATCCGCGGGCTGCTCTCGCCGCTTTGAAACGAGAAACTCGCTTGACCGGTTGCTGCAACAAAAATTAATAATGCACACGAAGATCAGGTAAGTGAGTCAACACTGGCAACAACCAACATCACAAGATGTACGTACAACTTCGCCAACAGGTTCCAGTGTCACCGTCTGGCCGGTGTAATTAGAGCCCTGGAAACGTGACTGTCGAGGTTCAGCGAAGGAAGCTCCCGGTACAGACACTGGGGCCGGCACCTTTTCGGCGATTTCGTGCTCCACGATACTGCCGGAAAATGCTGTCGACGCCGAAGAGGCCGACACAAACGATGACGAAGAGGATGCTGGCACTGGCGGCTTGATTGACGGCGACGATGCAGGCGCTGAGCTCGCGGTTGATGGCTTAGGGACTGGCTTGGGCTTCGGCTCTGGTTTGTCCTCGTCCTGCACTCCACCATTAGCCTTGGCTTTCGCCTTCTCCCGCATCTGCTTGGCCTTTTCTTCTAGTTTCTCGTCGGTGGGGCACAGCTCCATGGCGCGCTCGTAGGCTTCAGCAGCTTCCTCAAACTGTTCCAGTGCTGCGAGAGCGCACGCCCTGCGGTAGTGGCCCTTGACCCACGGTTCGTGCAAGGAGACGGCGACGTCCGAATCATCCAGCGCCAGCTTGTACTTCTTCAGACGATGGTACGCCGCAGCGCGGTTGCCATACATAATCTGCAATGTGTGAATAGGTCAGTCAAAGGCCTAGTTTAACACAATGCATCGCCGGATCCATGCATACGTACGTGTGATGTCGGGTCCAGCTCGATAGCCTGCGAGTAGTACTGAGCGGCTGCCTGGAAGCGTCGACGAGAGAACGCCTCGTTGCCCTTGGCCTTGAGCGCAGCAGCCTGTGCCTCCGTCGACTCCTCCAGCTCCTGCTCCTTCGCCTTGTCCTCCCCCTCGGGGCTTTCGCCGGCAGCTTCGCGCGCCTCCAGGTCCTCCATGCGCTTCATCATGTCGTCCCAGCTCCAGGCCGCCTGCTCCTGCTTGAGCCGCTCCTGCTCCTCCACCTCAAAGAACTCCTTGATGTCTTCCTCCGTGGCGCGCGGCACGGGGCCCAGCTCGCTCTCCTCCTCCGTCTCCTGGATCTCGCGGATGTTCTCGTCCTCGTACATCTTCTGCAGCTGCGCGACGCTGCGCACGTCCGTCTTCTTGGCGTCCAGCTCGCGCAGGTTTTCCTCCTGCGCCTCCATCTGCTTACGCAGCGCTGTAGCAGCAGCAGCACAGCAGCCAGTAGCGTTAGTACCATAATCTCAGTCCCTCCTTTGGGTCGTCATCAAAGCTCTCCACACCTTTCTTCTTGCGCTCAATGGCCTCCACAGCCTGCGGAGCCGACCGCCAGGAGAAATAGTCGTCACCCAGGTGGGCCAGCACCTCGTTGGAGCGCACGATCTTGCCCGGCGCCATGGCGCGCTTGCCCAGCGGCACCATCACCCGGTGCGAGAGCTTCTTGGGCAGCTCCGCCAGCGTGTCGGCCACGGCGTCGTAGCGCTCCACCTGCGCCTGCAGCTGCGCCAGCTGCTCGCGCACGCTCTCCACGCGCTCCTGCAGCAGCCGCGCGTTCGCCGCCTCCGCCATCACGCCCAGCGCCGCCATCGTCGTCGTCGAGGATCGAGCCTAACGTTATTGAGCCTTTTGACCAGCCAAATGTGGACTGGTCCCATCCTACAAATACTTCTAGATTGACCCAACCTACATAAGTATGTAGACTGCTATTCTCGGCTAAGTGCGAAGATTGCTTCCTCAATTTCCCCCGAGAACGCCAATACACTGAGGAAGGCAGGCGAGAAGATCGGGCGACAGGTACCATGGCGGCGGGCGAGTGTCAGACGAGCAACACCAAGGACTACGACAACGAGGAGGATGACCTGCTGGCCGGGCCGGAGACGGTGCTGGACGAGGGCGACATCGCGCTGCTGAAGACGTACGGCCTGGGCCCGTACTCGCGCGTGATCAAGCAGGTGGAGGACGACATCAAGAAGGCGCAGAAGGCCGTGAACGACCTCATCGGCATCAAGGAGAGCGACACGGGGCTGAGCCTGCCCAGCCAGTGGGACCTCGTGAGCGACAAGCAGATGATGCAGGAGGAGCAGCCGCTGCAGGTGGCGCGCTGCACCAAGATCATCAACGCCGGCGAGGAGGACGCCAAGTACATGATCAACGTCAAGCAGATCGCCAAGTTCGTCGTGGGGCTGGGCGAGAAGGTGGCGCCCACGGACATTGAGGAGGGAATGCGCGTGGGCGTGGACCGCACCAAGTACGCCATCCAGATCCCGCTGCCGCCCAAGATCGACCCCACGGTGTCGCTCATGACGGTCGAGGACAAGCCCGACGTGACGTACGACGACGTGGGCGGCGCCAAGGACGCGCTCGAGAAGCTGCGCGAGGTCGTGGAGCTGCCGCTGCTGCACCCGGAGAGGTTTGTGAACCTGGGCATCGACCCGCCCAAGGGCGTGCTGCTCTACGGCCCGCCCGGCACGGGCAAGACGCTGTCGGCGCGCGCCGTGGCCAACCGCACGGACGCGTGCTTCATCCGCGTCATCGGCAGCGAGCTCGTGCAGAAGTACGTGGGCGAGGGCGCGCGCATGGTGCGCGAGCTTTTCACCATGGCGCGCTCCAAGAAGGCCTGCATCGTCTTCTTTGACGAGGTGGACGCCATCGGCGGCGCGCGCAGCAGCTCCGAGGAGGGCGGCACGGACAACGAGGTGCAGCGCACCATGCTGCAGATCGTCACGGAGCTGGACGGCTTCGACCCGCGCGGCAACATCAAGGTGCTCATGGCCACGAACCGTCCCGACACGCTGGACCCGGCACTCATGCGCCCCGGCCGATTGGACCGCAAGGTCGAGTTCAACCTGCCCGAGCTCGAGGGCCGCACGCAGATCCTCAAGATCCACGCCAAGAGCATGAACTGCGACCGCGGCATCCGCTTCGAGCTCGTGAGTCGGCTCTGCCCCAACACGACGGGCGCCGAGCTGCGCAGCGTGTGCACGGAGGCGGGCATGTTCGCCATCCGCGCGCGCCGCAAGTCCGTGAGCGAGAAGGACTTCCTCGAGTCGGTCAACAAGGTCATCAAGGGCTACAAGAAGTTCTCGTCCACGCCCAAGTACATGGTCTACAACTAGATCGGGCGCTCGGCTCGCGCAGCGGCGAGCAGCCGGACACAGCAGGCTATCATCGTTGCGCGCGGCGGCGGTATCAGCGAGGCTTTAATAAATACACACGCTTACTGCAGCATTGAAAACCCCACCTCGCCTCACCTCACTCACCCCAGCATGAATGTTGCCGTCGTTGAAGTGCCCTCGTGCAGTGCAGGCTAAAACGGATCCTCTCTGTACAAACCGGGGCATCCGACAATACACAAGTCAGTCTCAGAAACGGCCAGCAGCACAGCAGCAGCAATGGCGTCGTCGTCGTCGGTCGCGCAGCCTGCGCCGGCGAAGCTCAAGACGCGCTCCGAGTTCTCCGTGACGCTGGAGGTGGCGCCCTCCGCTGCGACGTCGTTCTACCGCTACGAGTACAAGGAGGCGGGCTCGACGTGGGAGCAGGGCGCGCAGACCGTGGACGCGGCCGTGGGCGCCTCTGAGGTGGTGCTGGAGGACCTCAACCCCACGAGCACGTACGAGGTGCGCATCTACGAGGTGGCCAAGGCTGCAGACGGCAAGGAGAGCGTGTCGAAGCCCAGTGAAGTCGCCGCCGTGGACACGGAAGTGCCCGGGTGCGGCCCGGACTCGGGCCAGGGCTGCTTGTGCACGATCCAGTGAGCGGAGACCAGGCCAGACCAGTCCGACGTGACGCTGGAAGACAACAAGAGCAACATCCATAACACTATTGCAGCACATCTGTTCATATTCACACAGACCCCGTTGTCCCCGCACTTACACACCGCGTACAGCAGGAGTCTCCTGGAGGTCCTTGGCATTTCCTGCTTCTCTGCCCGGCAGCTTCTTGCATGTCGGGCTCCGTGCCAGCGACGTGAGGCTGAGGTGTGGAGCAGTCGGCCGTCCTGCGTTCAATCTGCGCTATTGTTGTGAAGGAAGGAGGACGTAGCACCTCATTGCAGCTGCGACTTCCACTTAATCAGTCGCTCGTCTTCTGCCGCGGGCGACATCTGCGCCCACACTGCGTCGACGTCCTCCTGCTTCTTCCACCAAGCCACCAAAGCCTCTTGTCCCTCGCGCGTCTCGAAGTTCCTGAGCAGTGCATCGAGTACGTCTGCTGCACGGCCGCTCTCGGCCACGTGCGAACACGCCTCACTCAGCCAGTGCACCGAGAGAGCCTGCTTCACAAACAGTGGAGTCCACAGCTCGCTCAGGTTGACGGCGAGCTGCGGAATGTCGACGCGCAGGTCGTCGTAGTCGTCTAGGATGGTCTCTATAGCGGCCTCGATGTCTTCCGATGCGATCTTCTCACCGGTGCAGAGCTGGACCAGCAGCTCAGCCACGTCAGCGCGCACAGACTGCTTCGCCTCGAGGCTGAACGCCAGCATGATGTGTACAAAGTGCCGCCAGCGATCAGGGACGGCTTCGAGCTCCTCGATGCACTGCACCACCTCGTTGAAGTCCTTGACCGAGAGATACTCCTCCAAAGTGCTGCGCATCTTGCCGGCGGTCTCCTGATCCAGCTCGTCCTCCTCGTCGCTGTCTCCACCGCCAAAGAAGTCCTCGATGCCGTTCTCACGGAGGTACGCTTCCACCTCAGCCTCGTTCGCCCTCACTGCAGCAGGCAGCACACTCTCCGGTGTGATCTCCTCATCCGTCAGCATTCGGATCACCGTCCGCTCGTCGCTCTCCATTTCCAGCACGGACAGCACCTCGGGGAACACCAGCGACGTAAGCTTGCACTCCACGCAATGGGCCAGAGCTTCGGAAATGATCCACGAGAGACCAAAGCAACCCGCAGCCACCAATCGACCGAAGATCAAAGCCGAGTATTGATGAATCAGCGGCAAATCGATGCGCATGTCCTCGAGGAACTCCATGACGTTGGTCAGTGCGGCCTGAATTGAGTTGGCGTCCAGTGCACCGCGCTCGTACAGCCCCACAAGCAGCTCAACGGCGTGCTCGCGCTCGCTGGTCTTACCTTCCAGCGCCGTGTTGATCGCTTGCTCGGCGAACTCGACATGGTACGGGTCCACGGCCAACTCTTGGACGCACGTGGTGGCTTCGTCCAGGTCCAGGATGGAGATGTACTCCTGGATGATGTTCTTGATGCGGCTCGACATTTGCGCGGGCGACAGTTCTTCCGCCTCATCATGCTCGGGCTCCTCCGGCTCCTCTTTCTTAGCCACAATGAGGTTGCTGCTCTGCTTTGCAAGCTGCGCGCTCGAGATCCGCGTCTTGTGGCGACGGCGTTGGACGTCATCGTGCTGCGCATTCTTGCCTTGCTGCTGCAGCTTTTGAGCCTCCCTGCGAACCTCTTCCAGCGTTTTCTGTTGCAGTTCCTGTTGTAGTCAAGCGTCAAATAAATCAATGTTAGCACCTGCTGCTGTGCGAGCGGGTTTAAACACGATCCTTACCTTGCGACGAGGCTCCCACATGTGGTCTCTCGTTTCAAGAACATCCTTCACGAGGAACCGAGCCCGCGACGGTAGTCTCGTGTCGTCCGACAGCTCCACCATACGCAAAATGATGATTTTCATAATCGTCTTTGTCTTCGGCTGGTCGAACTTCTTGCCGGCCGTGGCCAGCATTTTGCACAGTGCTTCCAGGTCTTGCTCATCGGGGAAACGCACGGCTTGAGCCTGGTGTTCCTGTCCATCCTCTCCGGGGATAAGTTCCAATCCGAGCAAATAAAAGATGCAGCCTTGGACTCCGGATTGCTGGATAGGTGCGTAGTTAACGCGGTTAGCCCAATACATTTTTTAAACCGGTGGAGTGAAACATCTTCATACCTTGATCAGATCCACCTTGTACAGCTCACCGATAAAGCGGATGTTACCCAGCATCTTGGCCTTCGCACGCATCGCAAGCTTTGGAAAAGAACACCGCGAAATTAGACCAGCAACTCACTCACAAGAACAATATGGCTGCGAGATACGTACGATTTCACGGCGTCGAGGATCAACTTCTTCTTCTTCCTTCTTTTCTTCCTGAGGGCCAGCGTGTTTGTTCTATCATACAGGATCAAGTTCACGTTAGCCTCGTTGATTAATGGACGCAAACACAGCCTGCATACCGTCTTCTCAAATTCGCCTTGGCAACGGTAGACAAGCAGCCGGGTAAATGTGATCTGAGTTGCGGCTGCGTGGCGCGCAAGCTCGGCTACAGCAAACATAATGAGCATTACGTTCACAGAATCATCATTAGTCAAAGTACAGAGCTGCCAGCGTCCTGAGTTAAGAGAACGCGTACCTGACTCGAAAGGCCCGCCGAACGGCTCATCTCCGCCGATATCGTTGATTTTCCGCTCTACTCCACACAGCCACGCACAATACAACGTTGAGATCATCGCTCTACACAACAGAATCAAAGATACAGGTATCGTAGTGCCTTACTTGAGTAATAGAAAACCCCTGCCTCCTTTTCACCCACAGCAACCAAATAGTCGCCATGACGACGGAATTGCACAGAAGGAATAGATGCTTCACAACGAAAGAAACACATCGTCTGAAGTTAGTACTACAAGTACACAATACCGGATACACGCATGCTTCTTACCACTTTCACACGTAGAAGTCGCTGTGCTTTCAGCTAGTTCAACATCCTCGAGGCAGTTGTGCGGGCTTTTGAGTCAAATCAGACAATTAAATAAATGAGACCAAATCATCCGACTGACTAGATGTAAGATAGAGCATACATACCTATCAAAAGGGCCAGCAAACGAAGGGAACGTTGCCTTGTCGATCGCTGTCCAGTAGAATGACTGCATATTCATACACGATAAATGGATTAGCAGAGCCCGGGTAGCAGGAAATTGTCGCCCGTTTCGAAGAACGTACGTCGTTTTCATCACTCAGCACACTCAGAAAGCTCCAACTTTTCTTAGTCGTCCGCAAGTGGAATTCCTTGCACAAATCGGCATACACGTCGGCGAAGTTGGGCTCTTCCAAGGCCTTGTCCATGATCGTTGAAACAATCGAACTGCGAAGCAACAATACATCAGACTTGTTAGAATCCACCGATCTTGCACCATTTCACTTGCTCGCTGTACGAATGGACGTACCTCAACAACACAAAGCTGTCGATCTCAACTGCGCAGAGCTCATTTGTCAACTTCGCAAACTTTTCCCTCGTAAGCTTGTTCAGCAGACTCTTTACATAGTTCAGAGTTTTCTCGAGAGGAGAAACCTCCTTCTCCTTCGTGGGCTTCCAGCGGTTTTCAGACACTGTCAGAGGTTCAATAGGGCCATCATACAGCGGAGGCGGGGGCGGTCGGCCACCTCCACGGCCACCACCTCCACGGCCGCCGCGACCACCACCACGGCCGCCTCGGCCTGGCCTCTCGCGTCTACCGCCACCCGAGCCACCCTGACCTCTTGAAACTGCACCACGTCCAGACCGTTCGCCCTTTTGAATACTGCCTCCAATAGACCGCCCAATTCCATAGCCCGCACCGAGGCGTCCAGACGACCGCTTGGAGACGGAGCTTGGGTCGCGAACTTGAGTAACATCGACGATCTTCATATCCATTAGATCTGCAGGCCTCGGAAGCGCAAACGCCATGAGTCTGCTCACGCAATAGAAATTGCAGAGGAATGTCAGTTAGTGTTCAACGATAGCAGGACATATGCCGTCTCTTGCGCGTCATCGGCTTACCTCCTGAGCTCCGCAAGCGAGTACGTCGGCTTCTTGGCACGTGCGACAACTGGTCGAGACGGCGCAAGCGATGCTGTCAACGACGACTTGAGCGTCCGGGCTGGCCTTGCTTCCATTGACGCCTGCAGCGAAGACCTCAGAGTTCGAGGTGGCGCAGAATCAATCGATGCCGCTAGTGACGACGGCGGCTTGGCTGGCGCTTGCTCAATCGACGAGCTCAATGAAGACTTGAAAGGAGCCGCACGTCGCGCCGCCTCGCGATCAGCATTGTCCTTGTCGAGTTTGGCATAGTACTCGCGGGTTCTCGCATCCTTTTCAGCGCTTGAGCCGTCATTTTCGAGCTCCTTCCTTGCAGCGAGCGGGCTTTTGCGCCGCTCGTCCTCCATTGAGCCCTTGCGATCCAACGGCGCCTTCATCATCTGCGCCAAACTGCCACCGCGCTCTTTCTGTCGTGCCTCCATCCGCTCTCTGAGCTTGTCGGCAAGGCGTTTGCGCTCCGCCTCGTCAACAACAGCGGGTGCTGGCGGTGCCTTCACGGCCGTCTCCTCCTTTTCTTGACCTCCAGTAGACTTCTGTGGCTTTGGTGAAATGGGATCTCCAACAGGTGCATTTTTCCTCAGCCCACCACCGGGCGCCGATGGAGATCGCTGTGAATCCGGAGGACCTGTCCACCGAGCATCCTGAGAACTAAGCCTACCAGCTGAAGCCCCCACCGGAGAACTCGAGTTTACCCTACGCAGGGATGAAGCCCCACCATCCAGCGACGATCGTTGTGACGCTGGATCTTGCGCAGGCCTCCCGAACGAGCGCCCAATAGATCCCGACAACGGGCGTTCCTTTTGAAAGCGAACGTCCTGAGAGCTCTTCGTACTCGACATCGACCCCGCCAGCGACGATTTAAATGGCGCCTGCGTAGCTGATCCACTTGAGAGCCTACGCAGAGGCTGGGGTCCATCGTGAAGGCTCGACCTGTACTCCTCGCTGTAGCGCTCGCTGCGATAGCTCCTGTCACTGCGGTCCGAGCGTTGCGAGGACACACTGTCAGTGCTGTTCTTCCGGCTCAGTCTCGTTCTCGACACGGAGCGACTACCAGACCCTCGCTCCGCATTGCGGTACGACCCCTGACTCTCGCCACCCCGCTGTCCTCTCGGCTCCCTGCTATTCGACCGACGCGCCGGCTCCCTGCTACTCGAACGCCGTAGCGACGATCCCTGCCGACCTGCACCTGCTGATCCAGCCCCAGCTCCAGTTCGCTCGCCTCTGTCCTGTTTCGCCGGTTGATCTCCCTTTTGGTCGATCGACTGCGCCAAGCTGCTGACGAAGTGCTTCGTCTTGCCCGCGCCCTTCTGCGGCGAGGGCGAGGACAGCGAAATGACCTGTCGCGGACCCTTCGTCTGCACCTGCAGCTCCTCCTTCTTGTGCTGCTGCGGCGCATGACTCCCGCTCTTGGGCCGCTCCTTGCCGCCCTTCTTGTCGCTCTCCACGCGCACCGAGCGCTCGTTGCGCTTGGGCGGCGCGTCCTTCTGCAGCGAATCCTGCAGTGACGAGCGCAGCGACGACCTAAACGGAGCCGCGGGGGCCGCATCTGCCTTGTCCCCATTGGCTGCAGCAGCGTCGGTCACCACCTGCACCGAGCGGTGGCTGCTCTTGGCGCCGGGGCTTGTGGCGTCGCCTACTGGGGGCTGCACACGTCGATAGACCGAGCGTCCGCCGCTTCCTTTGCGTCCCAAGCCTCCGCCGCGACCTCCACCTAGATTTTACAGCAAATAGCAGCGGTTTAGCGGCGTTAGTACTCGCATTAAGGGGTATCAACCAGCAACATGGATCCATGTTGTGACAGAGATATCTTGCGATACACGGCGCTGCAGCGAGCGCGCGACGCGGCAATCGGTACGCACCTCTGCGGTGGGTCTCTGCACCTGGCTGTCCATCCATGAAACACTCGCGCGCGCCTGGTTCTCGTCGATCTAGAGTAGTAGCTCTCTTCCTTGCTCTTGGCTGCGATTCCGCACTCTGCTTAGCGTTCTCCAAGACAGAAATCAGTGATTTTAATCAATTGTTTTAAACCAATAGTGTAGCCATGTACCATAAATAGAGCGTAGCCATGTACCAGTATGATATATCATAGGACTATGATGGGAGATGGGATTTTCACGGGCCAGTCAAAATTGACGGGCGCACACATTGCTGATCCACCGGGTGCATGCGCCTTGGACACTCGTTGCTGCTGCGCCGCCGCTCTCCTCATCCCCACGCCCGCTCCGCCATGTCGACGTCCGCCGCCTCGCTGGCGAAGAAGCTGCAGAACAAGCCGGCGCCCGCCGGCCACAAGATCATCCGCGAGGGCGACGGCGTCATGATCTTCCCCGAGCAGAACCGGGTCTTCTACAACCCCGTGCAGGTGCTCAACCGCGACCTGAGCATCGCCATGATCTCCGAGTTCGCGCGCACCCGCGCGCGTGAGCAGCTGGCCAAGGAGTCGCGCAAGGAGGCCGCTGCGGCGGGCAAGGCGGCCGACTTCGTGCCCAAGGAGTACTCGGACGAGGAGATCGAGCAGCACCTCAAGGACACGGCGGAGGACAAGGGCATCCGCATCTTCGAGGCGCTGTCGGCCTCGGGCCTGCGCTCCATCCGCTACTTCCAGCAGATCCCCGGCGTCAAGTCCATCCTCGTGAACGACATGGACCCCGCGGCCGTGGAGACCATCAAGCGCAACGTCGCGTTCAACGAGCTGCCGCTGGACCGCGTCATCCCCAATGAGGCGGACGCCACCGACGTCATGTACAACCACAGGAAGCCCGCGGACCAGTTCGACGTCATTGACCTGGACCCGTACGGCTCGGCCTCCATCTTCCTGGACAGCGCCGTGCAGAGCGTCAGCAACGGCGGACTGCTCTGCGTCACGTGCACGGACATGCCCGTGCTGTCGGGCAAGCAGCCCGAGGTCTGCTTCTCGCGCTACGGCGCGCTGCCCAACAAGTCGCACTACCTGCACGAGATGGCGCTGCGCATGGTGCTGCAGACCATCGAGTCGTCCGCGAACCGCTACGCGCGCCACATTGTGCCCATCGCGTCGTGCAGCATCGACTTCTACGTGCGCGTGTTCGTGCGCGTGTACAAGTCGCCCGTGAATGTCAAGAAGGCCATGACCAAGCTGTCCTACGTCTACCAGTGCGTGCAGTGCGAGAGCTTCCACCTGCAGCCGCTCGGCGTCTCGAGCGGAAATAGCTACCACGCCTCGCGCGGCCCGATTGTCGGCCAGGAGTGCGACCAGTGCAAGGGCAAGTACAAGATGGCCGGCCCGATCTGGTCGGCGCCTCTCCACAGCCGCGACGTCGTCCTAAAGATCCGCGAGCGTGTTGAGAAGAGCACTACGGAGTTCCCCACCAAGCCTCGTCTCCACGGCCTGCTGACGACGATCTCTGAGGAGCTGGTGGATGCCCCGCTGCACTACACGCTGCCTGGCCTGAGCAAGGTCCTGCACTGCTCGAACCCTCGTATGTCACAAATCCAGGGCGCCATTCGGCACGCTGGCTACGAAGTCTCGCAGTTCCACAAGGTTCCCGAGGCTATCAAGACCACCGCGCCGAACGACGTTATTTGGGATATTATGCGCTGCTGGGTGAAGAAGCACCCGCTGAACAAGAAGCGTGACGGCCAGGAGACCCCCGGCAGCCGCATCCTTGCTACGAAGCCCAAGTTTGAGGCCAACTTCTCGTCTAAGCGTCCAGGACCGAACGAGAAGCCTAAGGCGTTGCGCTTCCCTCTTAACCCGGAGCCGAACTGGGGCCCGAAGGCACGTGCCGTGGGCAACAGGGCTGATAACGCGACTCCTGCCGAGAAATCTGAAGGTGAGCAACCCTGCACTGATCTTGCGGTTGATTCATCAATCTAACCGTGCTTTGTGCTTCTATCGTTGACCTAGACAAGACAGAGGAACCGGAGGCGAAGAAGGCCAAGACGGAGTAAATGAAGCGAACGCCAATAGACAGGAAGCCCCGCTCCATATATTTCTGCGTAATAGAATGCTTGGGCTAACGCGTACACAAGTCTGCACTGACAGCGTGAGGCTTACTGGGATGTGTCGCTATTCCACACTTTGACCTTCAGCTCATGGTACGTAAGCGGGTACTCCTCTTCCACGTTGTCCTTCTTGCGTAGCTCCTCCATGGACATGTGGGGTGGTCGCAGACCCGCGTATCGGTACGGCTGCTGTTTTGACACCATAGCCTTGATGTTTTTCGCGTTGGGCGACTTTATACCTTCAGCAGCGGTAGCAGCGGGCTGGGAACCTTGCTGTGTAGCTTTGGGACTGCCCATCGCTGAGGAAGACGCTGCTGACCCAGCGCGCGCGGATTCGCCTCCGCTGATGAGCTCTGCCACAGCTCGTGCTCCATTACTGCTGCGTCGGACTCGTGTGGCAACGGAAGCCTTACGTTTCGAGGGTGATTGCTGGGGCGACAGATTGGTGGCGGCGATAGTTGGAATTGGATCATCCTTTTTGGTGGACTCGACCTTGGCATGGTAGGCTTGCAGCACTGAGACGATCTGCTCTTCGATGTCTCCAAGCACCTGCTTCATGCCACCATCGCCTGACAACAGCAAGAGCATTATGAGCTCATTTGAACGCTCAAGATTGTGATGGAATTTCAACCGCATAAGGAGCTTACTGTGGACGTCTGAGCACCCGATTCGGGAGTGGAAAAGCAGCACCGCCGGCTTGATCGCCTCCAGGAACGTCTGCATCTCTCGGTTTGCGTCCTCTTTCAGTCTCTTGAGCTCATTTGTGTGCTGCAGTTTCGATCGTAGACCTTCAACTCGGTTCATACGCTGGAAGTCGACCGAGTCTTTGCGCTGCTTCAATCTGAGCGAGGCCACAAATCGGAGGGGTAAGATGATGCCGTCTACTTTTGAGATGCTACGTAGTAACACTTACTTCCCGATCTCCTCGCGCAACTTGGTGCTAACTTGTCGGTGGTTTTCGATCTCCTCAGCCAGTTGGTTCACGTGCTGGATGCGGTCGAAGTGTTCTGCTTCTGTACGAATCGTCAGAGCAACAAAGCGCAAGCAATGCAATCAAGGACCGGGTTAAGGAGCGCAATCAAGTACACTTCCACATGAAGCTGGCAGCATGAACGGCATCTCGAGGGAAAGGATATTGGTTGTTGAAGGCGTCGATCATCTCCGAGACGGTCTTCGTTCCCGAGACTTCGTGGATCTTCTCGATATACGTGCGGTTCTCTTGATACTTGGTCAGCATCGTATCCGACGTGACCTTGGCCTGGCCGCTTTTCCATTTGCTGCGCTTGGCACGCGACTGCACCTCGCTTTCATGCGCCTCCGACACATTCTTCATGATGTCGTTTTCGCCCAAGAACTTGTACTTCTCCACATCAACAAGCTCCTCTGGATCCTTCTGATGCAGTGCGATCTCCTTGAGCTCTTGCAGCAGGACGGCCGCCCGTCGATCGCACTTCATCTCCCACTCTTCTCCTTCCTGGCGCACGTCTTCGATCTCCTGCTCAATGGCCTCGATCTCCTGTCGCAGCTTCTCCACTTCCTCACCCACTCGCGCCACCTTCTGCCGCTTCGACAGCGTCTCAGTGGAGATCTTGGTGAAGATATCGTCCATGCGAGCGCGCTCCGTTCGGTGCGCGTCGATCACCTCGCGCAGCTGGCGGTTGCGGTTGAGCTTCTCGTTCATCTTGACGAGCCGGCGGTCGATGTCGTGCTCCATTTTGCGCACGCGGCCGAGCATGATGGCGTGGTTGTGGTCCAGCGCCGCGAGTTCGTACAGCTTCGTCTTCTGCTGGGCGAGGATGGCCTCGTGCGACTGGATGAGCGCGTTCAGCCTGGCGACCTCCTTGCGCTCGAGCTCCAGACGGATCATGAAGTTGTTTCCCTGCAGGTACAGGTTGGACAGCTTCTCGGCCGTCAGCTCGTTGAAGAACGGGTCGTCCCGCGCCACGTGATCATCGAACGCGAGCTGATTGAACATACACACACACAATCGAAGGACATGGCGTGAGCTTGGAGGATCAATGAGTGGCTCGTATCACGCTCGCCGTCGGACACGCACCTCCTCCTCCAGCCGGCGGTTCTTCTCCTGCAGGTCCTCGATCTTCTTGGCGTACTCGTTCAGACACAGCGTGAGCTCGCGCGAGTGGCGCTTGCCGTCGTCGTGCTCGAGCACGAGCAGCTGCTGGTCGATGTGGCCGCTTTGCTGCTGCTGCTTCTTCTTCTTGGCCGAGCGCGTGGGCGACACCGCGGGGGACGCAGCCGACGCATGGGCCGGACTCGAGGCCGACTTCTTCAGGGATCGCGTCGGGGCTGGAGACGTCGGCATTCCTGGAGGCGAATTAACGGAGTGCGAGCCGAAGTTCACTGATCGTTTCAACCATAAAAGGGTCCGGTATTTCGGGCCGAAGCCATTTGTAGACGAAAAAGTGTAGCCACTGTAGACGAGCGCGGTGCCGCAAAGCGTGATCAGGCCTGATTGCACCCACGTTGCCCATCGCCCTCGGTCTCACCCGGAAAAGTTTAGCCGCCTGGGATCATGGCGGGCTGTCGGTCTTGTCAATGAGTGTATCTGCGTGTCTGCATCGATGCGGGAGGTGCCTTCACTTCGCGCGCCACGTTAGTGCCACGAGGTTGTCCATATAACGGCGCCAACCACTTCAACGTCAGACCCGCGAAATATGTGTGCACCACATCACCCATCCCGCTACTTCCGCCGAGAAACTTAAACGCACCAATATCATATATCCTGTAACACAAACTTGGTAGTTTTATTGGCTTGAACAGGCAAATAGTCATCATCTTTATTCTACTATTGCTTATTGGACCTTTTACTTCCTATTAACCTCAGCATTGCATACCCTGCGAGAACTTGCCTAACGTTCATCTTTGCCAGCGGGGCCGGTACGCCTATTTTTACCCTATTCGCAGCCAATCAGCGCTCGCCCCGCACGCTCCCAACTTTACGCGCCTTCTTCGGGCCAGAACGAAACAAGCGGCGGCGGTGCTGTGCCTCCCCTGTCCCTGCGTGTAGGCGCCCCCCACGTGACCCCCCGGCAGCCAAGCAGAGCCCAAGTGAGAGCCACAACCAGGAACACACCCTCGAGAAATCGCCGGCGCCGGTGGACCCCGTTCGCCTCTGTCCAAACCCTCGCGCCGAGAAATGGAGCAATCAATTGCGGACAGCAGTACCGTACCCGTTGTGAATAGTAGCCCCCCTCCGGCCATGGTAGAACCGAGCAGCCCCGGCAGCACCAGCAGCGGCGGCGGCAGCCCCAGCGCCATGGGCAACAGGAACCGAAGCGTGAGCATGAACATGCACTCGAACGCGCCGCCCAGCAAGAAACAGCGGGCTTCGGACGACGAGTACGAGCAGGCGACGCCCCCTCCGGCCCCGGTGGGGGGTTCTACCTCGCCCTACTCTGCCGCAGACGCGGTGGAGGCTGCGTCGGCCATCAGTGAAGCTCGGGACCAAGCCAGCGACGAGACGGACGCCCCCGACGGCGAAGAAGACCAGGCGGGCTCCAGTGGATCAGCGTCCTCCTCCTCTGCAATGCCCACTCCCGTGCCGCCCTTCGGTGGGGACGGAGACTCGTCCTCTGATGACAGCGACGTGAACGAGGAGGCCTTCATGAACTGGCTCATGGACCAGAAGACCTCCGGCATGCCTGCTGGACAGATGCTGGACGCGTTGGGTCTTGGAGTCTCGGAGGGAGTTGCAGTGGACGATGACGAACTGTGGGAAGCCATGTTCTCCATGGGCATCCGACTGATCAAGCCTCAAGCCTCGGTACGGTTGAGGTGGAGGCTGAGTGGGATATGATGTGGTCTTTTGGATCTGATTGTTTTTTTATTTGTGGTGTTATTGCAGAGGCCGCGAGAGAAACTGGACAGTGTTAATACCTTGCAGGACGTGGCATCGCTGCTGCGCTCGAGCAAGAAGATTGTGGTGTTGGCGGGTGCTGGTATTTCCGTGTCCTGTGGCATCCCTGACTTCCGGTCCGAGAACGGAATTTACAGCGTATGTTCCTGCAGATACTGCTTTTTTTTCAGCGATGGTGGACGTCTCTGACTCGTGCATTTGTTATGTTTTTGCAGCGACTAGGCGAGTACAATTTGCCAAACCCGCAGTGCATGTTCGGTACGAAAGATGATTGTTCGCAAGACGATCAACATCCGTGGAAGAATCTGACTGATCTCGTTTTGTTTCGTGTAGACATCGAGTTCTTCCGCTCCAACCCACGCCCGTTCTTCGCGTTCGCGAAGGAGCTGTTCCCAAAGTCAAGCGGCTTTACGTTTGTGCCGTCTCCGAGCCACTACTTCTTAAAGCTGTTGGAGGAGAAGGGCAAGCTGCTTCGAATTTACAGCCAGGTACGCACATTGTTTTCCTGCGTGGCCAGTGATCGCACAAACTGATGAAGGTGACTGCATTTGCTTATCAGAACATCGACATGTTAGAGCATGCGGCAGGCATCTCTCACGAGCACGCCGTGTTGTGCCATGGTTCGTTCGCGACGGCGACGTGTTTGGCATGCAAACGGACGTACCCGAACGACGCAATTCGTGAGGATGTGCTGAACCAGCAGGTGCCGATGTGCAAGTCTTGTAACTCGCCAGACGGAATCGTCAAGCCCGACATCGTGTTCTTTGGTGAATCCCTGCCGCGGCGCTTTCACGACTCCATTAAAAGTGACGAAGGCGAGGCGGACCTTGTGCTGGTCATGGGGTCTTCTCTCAAGGTGAACCCTGTGCGTAGCATTGTTGGTCGCTTCAAAAAGGATACACCAATGATCCTGATCAACAGAGAACCGGTCGGCCGCCCGCACAAGTTTGACGTAGAGCTGCTAGGATATTCAGACGAGATCGTGCAAGAGCTGTGTCGACTTCTCGGATGGGAAATTCCACAGCCCGACCCGGTGCTTCTGGGGCAGTCTAACCTCCCACCACCGCCCGTGGTATCTTCGAGCGACCTTCGACCGCTGTCATTCGAGTTTATTCCACCGTCAAGGCATATGTTCAACGGTGCCAAGTCCACTTACTGCAGCTCGAGCGATGATGAGAGCAGCAGCTCGTCTGGTGAGGAGGGAACTGGCGGTGAAGGCGACATGGATGCAGATACCGACGCTGTGGGAGTAGCGATGGATGCAGACGATGAAAAGAGGACACAACCAATGGAGGAGTTGACAAAGGACGACCAAGACGAGCTGATGGGGAGTGGCAACGAGTTGCTAGGGACCTCAAGCTTTGACGATAACTGAACAACAGTCAGCCTACATGTGCCTACCCAAACGAGCCCTGCGCTCAATTGTGGGGAGCGGACTAAGTCGCAATCCGGCGCTTCCATCGAGCCAAGCCGAGCAGACACGCTACCCGCATCGTGTACAACTAATCACAAGGCTGAAGACGGCTTGCGCCGTGCTTCTTCCTATTCTCCTGTTCCCCAGCGCTTCGTTTGGCCACGACCTGGGGAAATCCCTGTCAATATTGGCATATTTGGAGCAACAACACAACACAATATGAGCCCCGTCAGAGGCCGCGCTCGGAACACACTTCGTAGACACGCTATAAGCTCGAGCTGTTTGTAAGTAGATATGTTGAGTCTTGCATTCTCCCCATCTATCCAAAACGAATGCCAGCGCTCTTCTATCCTGCTATCTATCTACACAGTCCACCGTTCACGGTCTACTGCAGCTTCAGGTCTCCGCGTGTATGAGCACAGGGCGAACCATTCGCCCTTGTGGGGATCGAAGCATGGCAAGGGCGTAATGGCCTTGCTTTCCGTACGTCTGACCTTGACTCGCCACGAAGAGCTGCTGAAGTGCTTCACAAGCAACAAATCCGACCGCGCGGAACGCGCCCTTGGGTCGATCGTAGACTGCTGAAGTCACGTAGCCGACGAGAGACCGCTAGCAAACGCGCAACAACATAGTTTGATGAGTACATTCTTCTCAAAATCAAGGAGTAATCAGTTTCCGCTCTCACTTCGTCAGTCTTGGATCTCTTCGCTTTGCCCAGACCAATATCGCAGCCGTTCCAGCTGCGGTCACTGCGGAATTGTTCATGATCCTTTGGAGACGGTGCGAAAAGCTGGTTATAACAATCAACAACAAAGTCAGAAAAATTCCAGCAAGAATGATAGTGTCGGTACGTACCATGGCGTTCACATCAATGTTGCCTCGCCTCGGCACGACGACAATAACGCGGACAAGAGTAGGCATCGGTACTGGGACGATCGCATCACTCTCAGGTGCTGGCGAAGACATTGTCTCGTCATCCTTGGTCGCGGTGGCTTTCGCTTTGTAGAAGCAAAAGGGCTCCATGTAGCTTTCCCCGCGGAGAACGCAAGGTACCTGGGCACTCTCATCTTCCACATCACCTTCCGCGTTCTGACCGTCAAATAGTAACCCCCACCGTGGTCGGAATGGCGACGCGACGCCCCGCTTCTCATAATTGAAGCGCTTCGATTTGGGTTTCTTGGCTTGCTCGCTTTCCAGGTCGAACGCGCGCGCCTCCCAATATGCCTGTCCTGCTTGCGTGTCCGGGTAGTCCGCAGGAAAGCTAAGTAACAGAAACCAAGGCAGAAAATCAGACACTGCTCCACCCGCATAACTTCCAACAATCGTTTACATACCTTGGTTGGTGCAGCACCGTAGACAAAGTAGCGTCTTCCTCTAGCCCCACAACGAGCGCACCACCAAATACCAATGCCTTCAACAAACCGGGCACGCTCGATGGTGGGCAGATGATATCCCAACCGCTGGTATGCGGATACGGCTCCCGCTTCTTGATAATCAGCAGATGAAGAGGCTGCGATTCCGCAGGCACTCCATCAGCGCCGTCGAGGATCAGACCCTCCTTACGCTGGCGGAATACCTCGTCGTTAAACGTGTGATCCTTCACAAATCTACTCTCAATGTTACGCCTCTTAGAAAACGACCACAGCAGTGAGCTGGGAGTTGCTTGCACTTCCATAGCGTTTTCGTCCTCTTCTGCATCGCCACCAGTTTGATCAGCCGCTGCGACTGCGTTCGGGTAGTTTGGACTACCAGACGATCCGCTGGTCGTCCAGGCGAGCAATGCCTGCATTTCCTTGAGAATCATCTTCGACTCCGGCTCCTCGGCATCTTTACCCAGCGACGACAAACTCAACCCCGACAACGGACTCTCAATCACACTCGTGCCAACCTCCGGAACAGCGTCAGCAGGCGGTTCGTTCAAGAGTGAAAGCCCCGTCTCCAAACGAGCTGAGAGATGACAGAGTTTGCCATCCTTACACCTCGCAAGGCGCGGGTCGTTCACAGCAACGGCGTAAATGCTGTCCTTCTGCTCTTCCGCCTCTGTCTTCTTGCTTGACTTGCGGAGAGCACGCAACAAGTTCTGTCGGTTGCCATTCCGGCAATTCGCACCCGTGGCCTCCTCATCAAATCCATCTTCATGGTCCGAATGCTCCTCCTCCTGCGTACTCTGGTCCGCACCAGCACCCACTTCATCACCACCTGCAAGCCCCGCTACCAATTCGTCCGCCATCCTGCCACGCAGCTTCAACCTGCACAGCTGTCCACGTCGGTCGTGCATCTCGATGCCCTTTTCATCCTCCCCAACCACCGCCTGGCACGCCGACGCGATCGCCGTCGCGGCCTCCATGTACGCCGCGGGGTGCACCCAGAGCCACAGCTGCCTCTTGGTGTTCTGCCAGTCGTCGTGCAGCTTGAACTCCCCGTTCTCGTAGTCCTTCTTCAGCGGCCTCCACATGAACGTCACCGGTGCGATCGAACCCTGCGGGAACTGCCCTTCGTGGTACAACATACTGCGTCCTTCCTCCGCCCCAGCCAGGAACCTGAGACCGTGGAAGTCCGAGCCATTCGGGTCCGACACCAGCTGCAGAGCCTCCAGGATGACCTGGGGCAGGCCGAAGAGCTCGATAAGTCCGTAGTAGCTGGAGTCGTGCAGCGCGGCCTTGCTTCTCGCAGCTTGAAGCGCGGCGGACACGCTCTTGTCCGCGCGGTGCTGTGCCAGAATGTAGCCATATTGCTCCCCCATGGTCATGCGCTTGGCGTGCCACAGGTGCGACGGCAGCCACAGCGGCCGCTCGCAATCTGCAACACTTGTGCGCTCTTGCAGCAGCTTGTGCGGCCGACGCTCGTGCTTCCTGCACCGTACGGAGTCGCTGGGCTTGGACTTGGGGGCGCCGCGCAGCCGCTGCGGCATCTTGTGCGACTTGAACGCGTTGGCGCGTCGCCGCCGCTGGTTCTTCTGCGCCTCCAGCTTGCCATCGGCTGCACAGGACACGGACGCATGCTGCGACAGTTCGTGCAGCGCCTGCAGCTCCGGCGCGCGCGCGTTGGCGAACTCGAGCACCTGCAGCACCCGCGGACCCAGGCCAGCCATTGGTAATTGAAAACTTTGTGTTGGGGCTTTAGAAGGAGCCAATCAAATGTCGTTTAGAGTTAGAGATAGATTTGGGTCTCTATCTCTAATCATGGAATCTGTGCTCTTCCGCGTAAACATGTAAAACATTGAACGCCGCAAAGGAGGCAATGCTTGGTTTAGTGGTTATTGTCTTGAAATGCGCTCCAAAGAGCACTTGGTTCTCGCCACAACTAGTTACAATGTTCTCATTAATGGTTTTGGTGCATCGTCCTTGCAAGTAAACGTAAAGATGAGCGACGCCAGGCCGATTGAGAGATAAAACGCCCCGACCCGTAGACGCAATGCATTACACTAAAAATGACCACGCGTCTGTAATGACTTGCCCCCGTGTGACCACAAGGCCAGAACAGTTTCTTCACCGACCGCTAGACGGCCTATCTTCACTCAAGCAAGCAAATGCAGCAATTCACATCTCGGAATTCGTACCCTCGATGAATATGGTGCAGACCGCTGCGGTGGCTGCTCAATACATTGCAATATGCTTGTGTATCTTTAAGTTGAAGCCATCCTCACTTCTTGGCAGAGGCATACATGTCTATTCGAGAGTAGAAACGATAAGTTCTGCAGTGTAGAACACGACATTTCTGTTCTCGAACCCCCCCCCCCCCCGCGGGAGCAGCAGAATTTGCGGGCGTGATTCACTGTCAGTTGGACAAATGCATGTTGCGAGATTGCGTAGACCGCGCACGTCCGGTTTGTCAAAGCACGATGATCAGAATTGGTCTTGTAAATGTATGAAGAACATTTTTTGCAAACTTACTTCGACACTAGTATATCGGCATCCTGGGTAAACGTTTCAAGAGAGAAGGCCATACGGGCTGTAGGTCCCCCACATAGGCAGACACGTTCATTTCCAGATCGACCTCGAACCATCAATTCCAGTGTTACTCCAAACAGTAAAACATCGTCGTAACCTGGTGTCATGCGTCTCAGCATCTTCCTCGTGGTGCTAGTCGTTGCCACCTTCTCCGTTCTTGTGAGCGCAAAGAAGGCCAACACCGTTCGCCACCTGAAGGGAACGCAGACCGACGACCTCATCGCCGAGGATGAAGAGAGAGGCGTGTGGGACGGCCTTCTCACGAAGATGAAGGCTAATGGCTTGATCGGTGGTGTTGAAAAGGGCGCTGCTAACGCTGCTGCCGCCGCCAACGTCGCCGCCGCCGCCGCTAATACTGGCAATAGATGGCAGAGTACGGTAAAAAAGGCGAAGGACGCGGAGAATATTAAGAATGCCGAGGGTCAGACTACTGCCGCTGCTGCAGCTGCCGCCGCCGCTGGCACAGGCAACAAGTGGCAGACGGCCAAGAAGGCGAAGGAGTTGGAGGATATTAAGAGTGTCGAAGGCCATACTACTGCTGCCGCCACTGCCGTTGCGAAGAACTGGGATAATGTCGCTAAGGCTGTCGAGTCCGGGACTCACCTGAAGAAGGTGGATACCACGAACAGCATGTGGAACACCGCGTTCGCCAAATACAAGAGCCCCCAGCGGCTCAAGGATCTTACCGAGGCCCAGGCTGTGCAGATCACGAAGACCGCTGCCAAGGAAGTAGCGAAGAATCCCTCCAAGTGACGCTACATCAAGCGGTTCCTTGAGCTTTCGTTTGGTGCCGCGCTTACGGCACTCTTTGTCGTTGGCATTAACTCGATGTTGCCCTAGACATGGCGGAGTACTTAGGTAATGCGCGAAGCTATGATAAATAGTTGAGATCGAATTACAAGACTTTGTGGCACGATGCGCAGGCAGAGGTGTTGAGTAGGAAGCAGTAGCAACGAGATCAATGAAGACACGAGTCTTTCCCACGGAGCACTTTGGGATTAAGGAGGAGAAAACCTCGTAGGTGGCAACCCCCTTTGTGTTAGGCTGAGACTAGACGCTAGAGAAAAGTACCCAACTGCAACAGCACGGTCCCAGTAGTCTGTCAATATGGAAGCAGGAACACGACCTTCGCCACACTCCCACTTCGTGTTGCTGGTGGCCATCCTTGCCGTTCAATCTCGACCTTCTTCATCAGTCCTCGCACGCTTGCGCTTGCCAGACACAGGTCAACGTTCAAAAGCTGTCGCAGTCACCCTTCTCATAGTAGTCACGAATCTTGTGATACTTGAGATCAACGCCCTTCACCTTGAAGTCTCCGGTGTTTGCTTTGATGACAGCAATTGCCGCTTGATTGTCGTCATACAAAACTGTCTGCTTGCGACACAGTCCAAGCTCTTTGCACAGATTGTGTGTCCACTTGATCATTGTAGAACACTCTGCAGCAGCTACAAACTCAGAACTGCACGTATCGTCCGTGATCAGCCGCTGCTTGTGGCTCGAGTACGCGTACGTGCATCCCTCCATTTGCAGCACGTATCCAGTAATTGAACGGCGATCATCCTTCTCATTTCCTAGATCAGCGTCCGCAAACGCCACGATCTGTACTTCCGGCTTCGTAGGTCTCCACGCATCTACATACGCATCGATCTGCATCCGCTGCTCTGTGGTCTTCTTCTTCTTCGTCCACACGAGCCCGTAGTCCGACGTCCCTCGTAGATAACGCAGCACCCTCTTTGCTAACACATGATGCTCTCGAGTAAAGCAATTGAGGTACTTCCCCAGTGTTCGTACCGCGTTGGCTATATCTGGGCGTGTGCACTGCACCAGATATTGTAGAGATCCAACAATCTGTCGGTAGTCCACCTCTGGATCCGGATTGATACAGAAAGGTTCGCGCTCCGGGTCTCCAGGCATAGGAAATTTACCCTTCACTTGAGGCGTAGGAACAGGCTTGCACTTGTCCATCTTGCAGCGAGCAAGAATCTTTTCCGTGTAGGCCTTCTGTGAAATCATCAACACGTACCCTGGCACATACGTGATCTCCATTCCTAGCAAATGCTTCACCTCACCGAGATCCTTAATCTTAAATTCACTGCTGAGCTCACCCAGCACCATCTCAATGTCGGTCTCAGTACCAACAATCAGAAGATCGTCAATGTAGACAGTCACAAACACTTTGTTCTCTCCCACTGTCCTCACATATACATCAGCGTCCATCTTCGTGCGTTTGAAACCACACTTCCGCAGGTACTCGTCGAGCATCTTGTACCAGATCCGTGGCGCTTGCCTCAAGCCATACAGACTGTGCTTGAGCTTGCACACGCGACCTGTACCGTCATTGAAGTAGTCCGGTTGCTCCATGTAGATGTCGACACCATCCAGCGGTCCATTTAGAAATGCAGTTACAAAGTCCACTTGGCGGCACAACAGACCCAGCTCCAATGCTAGGAGGATAAACCTCACAGACTCAGCCTTTGCTACTGGAGCGTACGTCTCCCAGCAGTTGATGCCATATTCCTGTTGGCAACCCTTGATAGTGATCCGCGTCCGATGCCTGCACACTTCACCTTGTGCATTTCTTTTCCGAACGAAGACCCACTTGTTCTTCAGGATCTTAACTCCATCAGGCCGGTCCACCAACTCCCAAACATGGTTCCTCAGCAGGTTCTTGTACTCCGTGTCGAGAGCATCAACCCACTCTTTTGCATCAGGGGCGCTCAGAGCTTCCTCCACTGAGGTCGGCTCGAGCAGCTCATTCACGGCCTGAATCACAAGGCTTGCCGGGATATCAACCTCGTAGTCACGCAACCTCACATTCTGCTGCCGAACACGAGTTGATCTTCGAAACGATGCACTTGGATTATTTGCTGCTTCATCATCATCCTCTCTATCTCCCCCCACGAAGCGGGAAATACTTTGCATCGGTTCTCCATTTCCAATTGCAGTCTCAGTGGCTTCATCATCATCATCAAAGTCACTGTCACTTATCTCCATGCGATCCCCATCTGAATTCCTGAGAGCTAGCGGACTCGCTAAAGGTACAGACTCTGCGGTTAGACAGATCCCCATCGACCTCATTCGGTGCTGAACCACCACCGTTAGCTCCAACGCCACCGTCTCCATCAGTATCCAGTTGGTCACGCAGAGATCTCCATCCGCGTAGTCCGCGCGCACGCGACGATCGAACCTCAGCCTCTGCTGATCTCGACGGATTCACGCTCAACGTTCCGCTCGGAGGCACGCTTGCCAACGCAGGCTCGCCAACAGCGGTCGGAGCATCGACCACAGTACTTGAGTCACGATCCCTAAGATCCTCACTGCAATGTCGTTTTCCACTGGGCTCAGCTTCCGACGCCATGCCAAAAGACATCGAAGCACTTGGTGCAGTTAAATCACCCAGTCGAACGTATGGAAGCTTTGACGGGAGCTTGTATTTACCGCGTGAAAATCGGTTGAGCAGAAGCTTCTCCACGTAGCTGCGCTCCACCGTCCAGTCTTCCGCGAACTCGACCGTCCTTAGCTCTTGAATATTGCCCGAACGCAAATCCAGCACACGATAACTGATAGAGTTCTTTGCGTAGCCTAGGAAGATGCACGGCTTCCCTGGATTCTCCAGCTTACTCTTGCGCAACATTTTTTGCGTGAAAGCAAAAACCAAACAACCCCACGTACGCAAATTAGAAAGCTCTGGTCGCTCACCAAAGCGCCGTGTGTATGGATTTTCACCCGCCAGTGCACTGCTCGGACTAATATTCAGCACCTCAAGAGCAAATGCGAACGCCTCTCCCCACAAAAGGATAGGCATGTCCACCATCGTCAGCAAACTCCTCACTCGAAACATCACAACCCCATTCATATGCTCCACTAACCCATTCTCCTCTGGGCTGTAAGCATTAGTTGAAGTCCACTCAATCCCACGAGCTCTCAAAAATGCCTTCAAGTTGTTATTCAGGAGTTCGCGTCCCTTGTCGGACCCAATTACTTCAATTCTGTGTCCTTGAGCCAGCAGCCACACTACATGCTTGATCACCACATCGTCAGACTGGCCTTTCTTTTTCAACAGGAATCCCCACACATAACGCGTTGCTTCGTCTTGTACGAGCTGAAAGTGCTTGAAGCCATCGTAGGTCAGCTTAGCTCATTGACGTAGCACATGTCGGACATGAGTTTCTGGTAGGGCCTTTTGGATCGTGAAGTCTTCACTTTCTTGTAAGACATTCGCTTCATCCGCGATTGCACGCACGTCCAACAATGATCCGGAGGTACACAGCCACTCCCTGCAACATCCATGCCTTTCACAGTTTTATTTCTAGACATTTCTTGCAGAGCTCCAAAATTCAGATGTCCTAGTCGAGCGTGCCATCGAACAAGAGCTTGCTCATTCTCGCGCGTCACTGCGTCAATCCTCTGTTTCGGAATGACCGTGGACTGCAATCGATATCGGCCGCGAGTTTTTACCAGCTTGAGCAGTTGATTCCCTTTGCGAAGCCATGCACTTGTGTGGTTCTCAGGCTTGACAAAGTCCCAGCCAGCTTGCTCCAACTTGTCCAGACTAAGCAAGTTGTTTGTTCCACTTGGAGTGTGCAGCACATTCGAGAGACAGAGCGTTGCCGCTTCATCGGGCTGGTTTTCATTCTTCACTCGAATTGCCACCTCACCAACCACGCCTCTGTTCCGAGATGGCTTGCCTTCCCAGTCGAACACTAGTGGGCCATCATCTTGGCGCACATCAGAAAGCAACTCCTCGTGAATGCACACATGACAGTCACTAGCCGAATCAAGAACCCACTCCAATTTGGTGTTCATCGAATTCTGCGTAGCTACAGTCTCCAAGTCAGAATCTCCACGAGAAATCATGTCAATTGTTCTCTGGTTACCACCACTTCTTCCACCACTTGCTCCAGAATTGCCCTTACTCTGCCAGCGTTTGCGTTCTGGAAGCTGTGAATCTGATTCGTCATCGTTGCGTCTCGGACGAGGGCAGTTTGTCTGAATGTGCCCAGTTTGATGGCAGTTCCAGCACTCTCGTTTGTCTTCTTTCTCATTCTTCTTGCCGCCTTGTTTTCCTCTGGGACCACCTGCATTCCGGACTGGATTAGCCTTGGCCTTGTATCGACCTCGACTACGCGTTTTTCCTTTGCCTGATTGCTGACTAGGCTGCTTTCCCTGCTTCTTGCCAGCTTCGGCGGACGAGATGTCGTTGCCATGCGGCTCTTCACTCCTTGCATCAAATTCCGACTCGGCGCGAAGAGCGTTCATGACTTGGGCAGCTGAAGGAGTTGCACTCTTATGCCCCGGGTCATAATGCCGCGAGAACTGACGGACGACGCCTCGATGCGTTTGCACCACATTCCCCAAGATAATCTCTGCGAATTCCTCATCAGAAACACCTCGCTTGTAGTGCACTAGCTCCTAACGTAAGAGCTGCATCTCTCGTAACCAGTCATCCATACTTCGATCAGGAGTAAATGGGTTCGCCACTAGTCGCTGTCGAGCGAAGATATAGTTCGCGTATTCTCTCTTGGTCTGCTTGTCCACAAAAGCTGTCCACATTTCCTGGGCGCTCTGTTCGTGACAAATGAGCTCAGCGTCTGCTTTCGGAACACCTCGGAGAATTGCACCACGAGCCAAATTGCTCATTCTGCAAAACTGTGCATCACTCACAGTCGCACGCACAGCTGCAGCATCTTCAACAACACCCCAAAGCTCCAAATTGACCAGAAACGTCTTCAATTCTTCTGCATACAAGCCAAAGCTACAGGAGCCTTGTTGTCCATCTTCGTCCCGTACTAGCTGCCAATATACTGCGGAGGAGCCATCAATGGCGAAGGCATCAACCCATACGCCGGAAGAGGCGACCACATCGAAGCCGCAGACATCGCTGTAGGAGATGGATTTCCAGCCAATCCATAGCTGCCAACCAGTCCTGGAAACGTAGATCCTCCACTCATAACACCAGCCAATCGACTAGCACCCACAGATCTACCGATACTCGTAGCTGCACTAGTACCAGTACCACAACTCACTCTACCAACAGCAGCGCTTCCAATCGCACTAGCCGTTGCACTCAGGTTCACCGTCGACACCCCAGTAGAAGCCACAGTACTGGGAGGCACGTTCACTGCCACGAGCCTTGCAAAGATCCGCCGCCTTGTCCGATCGACGCACCAACTGGCGCACTTGACGCTGGACTTGTTCCCGACATACTTCCTTCTCTCAAAGCTCACGAAAGTAGTCCGTAGAGCTTCAAAGCTTTGGGCTCATAACCTGGCACGATGCGCAGGCAGATGTGTTGAGTAGGAAGCAGTAGCAACGAGATCAATGAAGACACGAGTCTTTCCCACGGAGCACTTTGGGATTAAGGAGGAGAAAACCTCGTAGGTGACAACCCCCTTTGTGTTAGGCTGAGACTAGACGATAGAGAAAAGTACCCAACTGCAACAGCACGGTCCCAGTAGTCTGTCAATATGGAAGCAGGAACAGGACCTTCGCCACACTTTGCTCTGACCTTCTGAGACCGCGGGGTCTTCTTGTAAAGATTACATTGACCAATGCGGTAATTGACAACACACAGCACCCTCAAAAGAGACGGAAAATTACTCATTCCCTGTTATCCCAGCATCGCATGTGCTAACGCGAGATTTGACTCCGCATAACTACCTGCACATGCTTTCAAGGGCTTTCTTTTTGCGTGAAAAATCACGCCGTCTGATTACAGTAAAACTGGGCAACTGCGTTACTACTTCATAATGAAAACATGAAGCTCTAAAATCATGTAGTTGAAGCGCAAACCAAGCTTTACCAGGAAATATGCTTAGTCTCAAGTGTATAGGAGCCTCGTTCTGTGGTGGCACTCATCAAAGCTGGAAGGTATATGCTATGCTAATCGGACGGAGACGTTTAAGCCCGTAGTACGCGATTAATAGCTTCAACCTACCGACAATCGCTGCATCTGCGTTAGTACAGTTGTGCATTATTATAGTAGTTTAACCCCTCATTCACCAATGTCGGACGATCCGTCAAGTGAAATATTTACTCGTCGGATCTGCTGACATACGGAGATTACATACACACATACTGACATATTTTTCACATGTTATACAAAACCATATATGCGGGAATATGTCGCTATTTCACATCTAAAGACTGGAGCGAGCAAAAACCAGGCCATCCGCCCAGTCACTACGCATTAGTACTGTCGCTACGCATTATTACACAGATTACGGCACCACCGGTCACGAGCGACGGCTGTGGCTACATTATGATTTGTGTTCTGTCCAGGGTTCTGGCAGAGTATTGCACAGAACAAATTATGGGAACCAGCACTAAGTGCCACGGATGAACATTTTTGCCAACGACGATCGTTCGTCTTGCTAAACTGCTGCAATCTCATGAAGCTTCTCTAATGCTAATTGCAGGAGCAAAGTTCCGGCACACGACGACCGGCAGACTGCAGCACCTGCGAGGAGGACCGGTCACGGACACGACGACGGGTGGCATTTCGGACGGCGACATCCTAGAGCGCGCGTTCATGGAGACGGACGAGAGTGACATGCCCAGGAATCGGCTGTACCGGGCGATGGACGAGTATCTGACGGAGATGAAGGCGCGTGAGCACTCGCACCCGGCAGTGTCGCTGTCTGGGGGAGTGGACTCGATGGTGGTGGCGTACCTAACCTAATGCACAAGCTGAGTGACAAGCACGGAGGGTTCAAGATCGTGGCAGTGCATCTTGACTACGGCAACCGCGCCGAGAGCGGAGCCGAGTGTGAATACGTGCGTCGCTGGTGCGAGAGGTTTGGAATTATTTTCTATGTCCGAAGGGTTGACGAGGTGAAGCGAGCGACCACGAAGCGTGATGACTACGAGCGCGTGTCGCGGGAGATCCGGTACTCGGCGTATGCGGATGCGGACGGAGCTGCTGAAAGGAGACCATGCCATTGTGCAGGGGAGGAATAGCCGAGCGTCGCGTTATCTAGAGGCACTATTGCCAAATCGAGTGGCGATGCCATTCTGTACGAGCCGGCGATGCTGACAACCGACCGACATAATACTGCGGCTACATCTGCCTGGAGCACAGCGACGGCGTGCGAGAGCCATCGGTGAATGAGGACAGACTAGTGGGGACGGTTGGCGAGGACGAGGGACGTGATCTCGCGCTATTGCAGCGCTGCCGTGGTAGAATCGTGGAGGCACTGGTCGTGTCCAGGACCAGCGTGGCGGCGTTGGCCGCAGTCGATACTGATTTGATCAGAAAAAGCTGTTTTAGGCGTTGCGGACGGCAATCCGTTGACGCTGGCGCGCCGTTCGGTCAACAGCGTTTCCATTAGTGATGGGAGCTGTGAAGCTCGATTCCGTTGAGTAGTATTTGAAGCTGCGTACTACACTGAGCAGCTTATGCTGGCAAGCACACATCAAACACGTTGGCTAGGACGGTGTTGAATATCTTTGAAAAATAAAACAAACAGGTAGCTAGAGGAAAAAGCAAAGGATATGTATTTGAAGCGTGTTAGTTGCCTGCAATACCGTTAGCACGTTCAATCTGCTCTCGGTCCGCAGGTACCAAGTTCGAAAGTGGCTCCAGTGTATTGGGCCAGTTCATCAAGACCCTGAGGTCACCGTCTGCTGGATAGTGTATACCCCGTATAACCTCGTAGTGGTATGTAGGAGGCCCGACAGGCATTTGCTGTGCTCGGCGTAGGTACCTTGCAAGGGCGCGTGCATCCGCAGGGTACAAGGCGGACAAAGGTTCGAGCGTGTCCTCCCATTCCACCCACGCTCGGATCTCTCCATCCGCCATTCGCTCAGTACCAACTACGCGCACGTAGGGATACGCCCTCTCCTCAGGCGGTACTTCATCAACTTGCGGCGGGTCCTCGTCAGTCTCGGACTCAGCGTCAGTCGTCTCTCCTGGTGAGCCGGGCGGAGGACTAGAGGCTGTCGGGGCACTAGCTGCTCTTGGCGGACTAGAAGCTCTCGGCGGACTAGGAGCTCCAGGAGGACTACCTGCTCTCGGTGGACCGGGAGCTATCGCCAAGCGTGGAGCACTCGTCGTCCGGCGAGCTCTCTCCGGACTAGGAGCTCTCGCCGGACTAGGAGCACTAACGCCATGCACACCTCCTTCTTCCTCTTTCTCTTCGCCTTCGTCATACGTGTAGTCTTCGTCGCTAGCGAAACCGTCGTCACTGATCTGGCTGGTCGTCGCAGCGCTGACCGCGTCGATCTCTTGATTGCCGGACTTCGCCGAGCATGGTGGAGCTCCCAGGGAACTGGTATCTCTCGCTGGACCAGGCGCTGTCAGCACACCAGAAACTCTCGTTAGGTCAAACGCTGTCGGGGGGCTTGGTGATCTAGGAGGACTTGTCGAGACAGAAGCTGGTGATTGTGGCGATCGCAACGGAGCTCTTGGCGGGGGCGTCGGGGTGGACAGAGATGGATGCGGAGTCAGCAGCGGGAACGCGGCAAGCAATGACGAGGCTAACGCGGATTTGACGTTAGCCCTGTTGAAATCGCCAACTCCTTGACTTTGCACGAACGCACGCACCACGTCGTCCAGTCGATCGGCTGGCACACGACGTTTTTTCATTTCTTGAGCGAGAGCTTGCATGCCACTACCGAACAGACGAACTGTCGGCGGCGCATGTTTTAGGCAAGCGACGTGCACCCATTTATTGCTGCTTGGTACTTGTCCCTGCTGGGGGTGAAAGTCCTGCTGTTGCTGACGCTGCTGCTTGGTGCTGCGCTGATGCCTGCGGTGAGCCGATCTCCTCGCAATGACCACCAAGGTCGTGGGTAGGAAAATACCAAATGACCAGGTCGACAGTGCGTTGCGCCTTTAGAGTTATTTTTTTCTTCTAAACCCGACTGCTTGACTATACATGTAGTAGACGCATGTGCTTTTGGTCGAACGTGGTGGAGTCCATCGCCAAGGCCGGTGATATCTCGCAGTACCCATGGCGCGACAGCTCGACTACCTGGTTAGCCCGTCCCTCTCTAGGGCTCTCGCACGGCATGTCGTCATAGAGCCAATCGAGCCACGATAGTTCCCAGCAGGGCGTTGACAACACGACCTGTGGATGTAGTGCACGACCACGTTCACAAACGCATCTTATCTGTCGCCTTCTTGCCATGGTGCCGTCGAAACACACAGCTCGGGTCCATCCTCCACGTAGCTTGCCACCTATCGCCAACAGTGACCAGGCTAAAAATGCACAAAAGCGCACAGCACAAGCGCTTCTTGTTCACATCGTTGCCCACAACGACCAGAGCCAACACGCAGGCCGTAGATACGAGCAGTGCCTCCACGATACTACCACGGCAGGGCTGCAATAGCGCGAGATCACGTCCCTCGTCCTCGCCTGCTTTCCCCACTAGTCCGTCCTCATCCACCGAAGGCTCTTGCACGCCGGCGCTGTGCTCCAGCTGATGGAGCCGCGATACTGCGTCGATCGGTTGTCGGCAACGCCCGCTCGTACAGAATCGCATTGCCACTCGACGCGGCCACACCGCCGCCAGAAAACACGCAACTCGACCCTCTCCACGCTACTTCTCGACGAGGCTTGCGACTAACGTCATCCGACCAGCACATCTATGCCGGCGACATGCCGACCGCAGCGCACAAGCGCTTCTTGTTCACATCGTTGCCCACAACGACCAGAGCCAACACGCTGGCCATAGATACGAGCAGTGCCTCCACGATTCTACCACGGCAGCGCTGCAATAGCGCGAGATCACGTCCCTCGTCCTCGCCTGCTTTCCCCACTAGTCCGTCCTCAGCCAACGAAGGCTCTCGCACGCCGTCGTTGTGCTCCAGACCGATGGAGCCGCAGTACTTTGTCGGTCGGTTGTCGGCAACGCCCGCTCGTACAGAACCGCATTGCCACTCGACACAGCCACACCGCCGCCCACAGCGACCAGAGCCGACACGCTGGCCGTAGATACGAGCAATGACGCCACGATACTACCGCGGCAGCGCTGCAATAGCGCGAGATCACGCCCGTCGTCCTCGCCAACCGTCCCCATCAGTCTGTCTTCATCCAACGAAAACCCTCGCACGCCGTCGTTGTGGTCCAGGCCGATGGAGCCGCAGTGCTATGTCGGTCGGTTGTCGGCAACGCCCGCTCGTACAGAACCGCATTGCCACTCGACGCAGCCACACCGCCGCCAGAAAAAAACACGCAGCGCGGCCCTCTCCACGCTACTCCTCGACGTGGCTTGCCGCCAACATCATTCCGACCAGCACGTCTATGCCGGCGACATGCCGACCGCAGCGCACAAGCGCTTCTTGTTCACATCGTTGCCCACAGCGACCAGAGCCGACACGCTGGCCGTAGATACGAGCAATGACGCCACGATACTACCGTGGCAGCGCTGCAATAGCGCGAGATCACGCCCGTCGTCCTCGCCTGCTTTCCCCACTAGTCCGTCCTCAGCCAACGAAGGCTCTCGCACGCCGTCGTTGTGCTCCAGACCGATGGAGCCGCAGTACTTTGTCGGTCGGTTGTCGGCAACGCCCGCTCGTACAGAACCGCATTGCCACTCGACACAGCCACACCGCCGCCCACAGCGACCAGAGCCGACACGCTGGCCGTAGATACGAGCAATGACGCCACGATACTACCGCGGCAGCGCTGCAATAGCGCGAGATCACGCCCGTCGTCCTCGCCAACCGTCCCCATCAGTCTGTCTTCATCCAACGAAAACCCTCGCACGCCGTCGTTGTGGTCCAGGCCGATGGAGCCGCAGTGCTATGTCGGTCGGTTGTCGGCAACGCCCGCTCGTACAGAACCGCATTGCCACTCGACACAGCCACACCGCCGCCCACAGCGACCAGAGCCGACACGCTGGCCGTAGATACGAGCAATGACGCCACAATACTACCGTGGCAGCGCTGCAATAGCGCGAGATCACGCCCGTCGTCCTCGCCAACCGTCCCCATCAGTCTGTCTTCATCCAACGAAAACCCTCGCACGCCGTCGTTGTGGTCCAGGCCGATGGAGCCGCAGTGCTATGTCGGTCGGTTGTCGGCAACGCCCGCTCGTACAGAACCGCATTGCCACTCGACACAGCCACACCGCCGCCCACAGCGACCAGAGCCGACACGCTGGCCGTAGATACGAGCAATGACGCCACAATACTACCGTGGCAGCGCTGCAATAGCGCGAGATCACGCCCGTCGTCCTCGCCAACCGTCCCCATCAGTCTGTCTTCATCCAACGAAAACCCTCGCACGCCGTCGTTGTGGTCCAGGCCGATGGAGCCGCAGTGCTATGTCGGTCGGTTGTCGGCAACGCCCGCTCGTACAGAACCGCATTGCCACTCGACACAGCCACACCGCCGCCCACAGCGACCAGAGCCGACACGCTGGCCGTAGATACGAGCAATGACGCCACAATACTACCGCGGCAGCGCTGCAATAGCGCGAGATCACGCCCGTCGTCCTCGCCAACCGTCCCCATCAGTCTGTCTTCATCCAACGAAAACCCTCGCACGCCGTCGTTGTGGTCCAGGCCGATGGAGCCGCAGTGCTATGTCGGTCGGTTGTCGGCAACGCCCGCTCGTACAGAACCGCATTGCCACTCGACGCAGCCACACCGCCGCCAGAAAAAAACACGCAGCGCGGCCCTCTCCACGCTACTCCTCGACGTGGCTTGCCGCCAACATCATTCCGACCAGCACGTCTATGCCGGCGACATGCCGACCGCAGCGCACAAGCGCTTCTTGTTCACATCGTTGCCCACAGCGACCAGAGCCGAGTGTCCTCATCCACCGAAGGCTCTCGCATGCCGTCGCTGTGCTCCAGGTCGATGGAGCCGCGGTACTATGTCGGTCGGTTGTCGGCAACGCCGGCTCGCATCTGTGCTGGAAGGACGCGATTATGGTACCATGTACCAGCTGTGGTGGAAGGACGCCAATTGTGGTACCATGTGCCATAAATCCGTGAGACAAAAATGCCGGCCGCTGGCGGCTGCTGCGTTGAAGCACTTCGGGCGATGCGGGGGAGGTTCACGCCGCTGACAAGCTGCATCGAGGCCTGCCGTGGAGTGGCCGCCGGTAGCGTAAGCTACAATTGTTGGCTACAGAAGCTGGTGTGGCCGCCGGTAGCGTGAGCTACTGTTGTTGGCTACAAGGGCTGGTGGAGTGGCCGCCAGCAGCGTGAGCTACTGTTGTTGGCTGCAAGCTGTCGATTCGAGGATCCGACAGTACCATGAATAAGTGTAGGTGTCGACATCCGGTGTAGCTCTGTTCACAGAATGCAACGCACCGCTCACAACAAGCTTTTTGGCGCAGTGATATGAGCAAGAAGCGCTTGTGCGCTGCGGTCGGCATGTCGCCGGCATAGACGTGCTGGTCGGAATGATGTTGGCAGCAAGCCACGTCGAGGAGTAGCGTGGAGAGGGCCGCGCTGCGTGTTTTTTTCTGGCGGCGGTGTGGCTGCGTCGAGTGGCAATGCGGTTCTGTACGAGCGGGCGTTGCCGACAACCGACCGACATAGTACCGCGGCTCCATCGACCTGGAGCACAGCGACGGCATGCGAGAGCCTTCGGTGGATGAGGACACTCGGCTCTGGTCGTTGTGGGCAACGATGTCAACACGAAGCGCTTTGTGTGCTGCGGTCGGCATGTCGCCGGCATAGACGTGCTGGTCGGAGCGATGTTTGTTGCAAACCACGTCGAGGAGTAGCGTGGAGAGGGCCGCGCTGCGTGTTTTCTGGCGGCGGTGTGGCCGCGTCGAGTGGCAATGCGGTTCTGTACGAGCGGGCGTTGCCGACAACCGACTGACGCAGTACTGCGGCTTCATCGGCCTGGAGCACAGCGCCGGCGTGTGAGAGCCTTCGTTGGATGAGGACAGACTGGTGGGGACGGTTGGCGAGGACGAGGGACGTGATCTCGCGCTATTGCAGCGCTGCTGTGGTAATAGCGTAGTGGCACTGCTTGTTTCCACAAGCAGGTGGACGGTAGCGCCAGCGCGCGGCACCTCGACGACAACAACAACCCTTGTGGCCGTGTTTATCACGCGCGGATCTGCAGCGACCACATCCGAGTTGCTGGACAGGGGGCCTCTTCTGCCCCATATACGTATTGCCTGCTCTTTTCCGCTGCATTAGTTGAAGGCGCTGATGAACAGCTTCTCGGTGCTCAATGAACAGGACAAGACGCTGGACTACGACGCCTACTTTGCCTCGCAGGAGACGCTGAACCTGATCGCGGTCAAGACGGGCGCCAGCATCGCGTTCGTGGCCACCAAGACGTTCGGCACGCGGGCCCGTTGGTGTGCGTAGGCAACAGCGACAGGACGGTCGACTTCTTCGCACGCTGAGCGGTAACGTCCGGTACTGAAAGCCGGCCAAGGACCCCAACGTGCACCCCGTGTTTTTCGAGCAGAAGAACGTCGTCGGCTCGAGGGTGGCGAGGTCCAAGATCAAGAGCATGTCGTTCCGCACGTTCAGCGGCGTGACGTCCAAGGACACGACGCTGAGTGGCCTGACCATCGACAACCGCGCCGGCAACGGCATTACCAAGAACACCGGCGGGGACAGTCACCAAGATGGAGTTGCACGGCGCAATGTTGGTGCTCTTCTTGAAGGTGCCCGTGATGTGGCAGGCGACTGCTGCTGCAGCTGGGTCAGCCGATCCTGTTGCTGCTGCTTGGCGACTGCAAATCGGTACTCATTTTGGGAAAAGCCCTCCCAACGCACCGCTCTCAGCAAGATTTTTGGAGCTGCGGACGGCATCTGGGAGCCGCAGGTAAACATGGGAGGGGACCGGGAGGCTCCTGTTGTGGCGGATTACGTCGCGGAATGGCCTGGAGTGACCCGAGTTGCGTGTGATTCGGCGGTCGAGCGCCAATGCACACTGGCGCTGTTGAGGCCATGCCCATAATAACAACACTCTGCGAGAGAGGGAATTTTGTGGTGCTGCAGATGGATGATACCGGTGGCAAACTGCGTCGAGCACTGGTCCGATATTCGTCCCTTGAGTAGATTCATTGATCAAGGCGAGTGAGGATGCGTTCGTAAACGAGTTCGAGCTTGACATCCTCATGCCAGTGCTGTCGACACCTGCCAAAAAACGATTGCTGCTCCAATCGCCGTAATGGCGCTGCGAAAGGGGATATAAAGCTAGTAGCTTCAAGCTACATAAGACGGTTTGGGGCGGGTGACGACGGTTGACCCGAACATGGCATTAGAAAACAGGACAGACCGGCATTGACAGGATTTTATAGTCGAATACTGTTGAAATACAAACTAATTACAAAAAAACCAAAAGAAAATGTATACTCATTCATTGTCGAGGGCTACTAGCAATTGGGGCGGTTAACCGCCATGTCCGTGCGAGGATTGTTTCGAGCTGCGTCGCTTTCCTGTAGGTTTTCGGAACTGCAATTTCTTGTCAAGGTTCACCGGGATACTCTTTCCACAATCCCAGTGCTCATGCCAAATTGCATAGCACGACTTCTTTTCGCCGAATGACTCATGCCGCACCATTTGGCAGAGATAAACACTAAGAAACAAAACACTGCGAGTTTAATACCCCGCGAGTAAAATCAATGAAACTTCACTTACTCGCCGGTGTGACCGTCCGAACAAGCCCGACAGTACCACTTGGTATTTTTCCCCCTCTTTCCTTGTGGGGCCAGTAAGCTGCAGACCTTACATGCTCGATGCATCCGCTTGCGGTTAGGATTTCCGACTTCAACTTGAAAGTCTTGCGTTTCAGTGGGTTCATGGTTCGACAAATTTACCCTTCGACCCGTGGGCCTACACGGGACAACCAATGGGGGTTGAAATGGCTTTTAGAGGAACAATGCCATGTTAGCAATCGCTTCACTGTCAAAAGAAAACAAAAACTGCTGCAAATAACGTACCATCGGTGATTCCAGCATATCTTCTGGTTGCGTTGCCAGAAGTTGGGCATGTAGCGTTGTGAGAAATTCCGAATGACTCAAGCCAGACTTCCCTAGTCTCTGGTTGTGTTCCCGGTGGATAATGTAAGCGTTAACGAGCGCTATGTCAAGCTACCCCAGGAACAGACTTCAGGAAAAGTTAGCAAACTCTCAACAAGCAACCAAAATTCCTGTCGTACTTACGTCTTGTAGTACTTCTTGAATTTGAATGCCTGCTGAAGTGAAAACAGCTGAAGTCGGAGTTGATCGTGAATATCAACACCTCCCATGTTGTTATGGTAGTCTATTACCAACTTCGGGCAAGGAATATCGGTGGGTTCGCCTTCCACCCAGGATTTTCGAACTACAAGATAAGCAATAACAACAGACCACCAACATTAGATTAGATGACAATCCAACCAATGTATGCAAAGCACCAACCTGTAGTTAGCTGCTGCACACTGGCACATGTCGCAAGAAAATGAACAGGCTTCGAGTCCCACCAGCAACACGCTAGCATATCGGGAGCTGCTTTGCATCGGGCCAGAAGATGTGATCCGCGAGGAATATCACTAGGCCGTTTCTTGCGCTTTCTTTCAGGTCCGATGGAAACACAATGCGTCAGGTCTGAATTGTACCCACTGTGTAGATCTTGTTCGATAGTAGTTCAAGCGCCAGCGCGACAGACGTATAGAACCTATCAATGACAACAATTCGATAGTCTTGGCGCTCGCTTGGAAGAACTTTGTCTAGATTTCGTAGAACTGCGGCCGGTCCAGATTTGTCGTCAATTGTTTGTTTACCACCGAGATGAGCCTTTTTTCCACAGTAGACTTCCAGTCTAACAATGTGCGCACATTACCACAGGTTAGTTTAGTAGATTCGTTCCTGTAAACAGAGTTTAATACATTACCTCATGTAGTAGGACGTGCGCGGACAGCAAGTCATAAAAAGCTTCGTTCCCCATTTATGAGGGTTATCCTTCATAAACATCCGTGTCCCGTTGAATTTCGAATGGGAAGGAATCATTCCCTCGTCGAACGACACAATGGGTCCAGGATTGTAGCCTTTTTTGAAGGTTTCCTGAATTGTGTCGACAACAGGGCGGATTTTCCACGCTGTATCTTGCTGTGCCATGGGGTCGTTGTTATCGGAGAAGTGCAGATGTTGCATTATCTCGTCGAACCTGTAAAGTCGATAAACAATCGTTAGAGGGGAATAATATATTCACCTCATCACCTAACAGGCCGTACATTACCTGTTTCGAGGCATCCATGAACCAAACGTTCCAGCCGGAATTGCACCAGTCCTCGTGGTGCTCCAATGGCTCGAAAGACGCCGTTTATGCGGGCAGAGCATGCGCGCTATCAAGAGCCCGAACACGACAGCATACTCATGGGGCGCGAAAGGTTCCATACGTCTAAGGCGCTGGCGTATCTGCTTCAGCGATTCAACGTCCTTTGATCTCTTACCCCGACGCTTGGATCGCTTTTGGCGGTCTCTTATCTTTCGAGCTCGCGTAATAACCGTCTGCGCAGCGTACCGGTTACTTTCATCCGCGATCGTGTGCAGGAGATGCTTCGGGGAAAAAACCAGAACAACTCTATTGAGGACTCCGCGATCTTGAGAATGACATCTGTCGGTCCCCATGCGCCTTCATACAGCCCACGATAGTCTGGGTTTCTTTCCATGGGTCCTGAAACTGCAAAACGGTGAGCGAGGATTTATCACTAAATAATATGCGTAGCTAGCATATCACCTTACCTGGCTCCCACCCAACGTCTCCCAGGATTTAATCTCATTTCGGTTTTTTGCCATCTTTATCAGTGCGTCGTCATCATTTATGTTGTCCGTCTCATCCGCAGAGCTTGTATCATCATCCTGGGCTTGCGGGTCTTGCATTGCCCAATCCTCCAAAGATGAGTCTTCACTATCGCATCCCTCATCAGACGCCCCGTCAGACTCAAGTCTGGTGTATATTTCGCGATCGTTCTCCCGAAGCACATTGACATCGGCCGTTGTTGCCAACACTTGTTCTCGATGGTTCGCGCGTTGAGCATCGATCATATCGTCGAATACATCGCTTACGTCAGCCTCATCGCTTTCACGATAACTTGCGTCACTTGTCTCTGAGCCGATCAAAGCGTTTGCGCGTTCGAGCAGCTCTAGATTCGATACCAAGACCGTGGGCCGGGCCCCAGCAACTACTGCTATCGAACCAGCTCGTGGTGGGAGTCTCTTGGACCTTTGCGTCTGTGTCATGGCCGTAGCAGCTGACCCCGTTGATCCCACCACCGCGGACTCGCTGGCAGCAGCGGACTCCGACACCTTGGCCGCTCGTGGTGCACGTCGCTTGATGGGCTTCGGCTTCTATGCCGTGGCCGCAGTTGTCCCAGTTGGACCAGCGATCGCAGCCTCGCAACTAGCACCGGGCTCCGGCTGCTTGGGTGTTGTGTGCTCCTGCACCAAGGGGGGAGTGAACGCAACTGGCGAGGCCCCGATACCAGCAGCACACTCCGTCCCAGTTTCCGTGAGTGGGCATGCGGTGCGTCGCCGAGGGCGCTTGGGGGGAGGGGGGGGGGGGGGCTATCAGCACGACCACGTTTCCTTCCAACCATATTAGAAAATAAATGGAGCTGGAGTCCAGTTATGTGGCCGACATTATTTACGTACACCCAGTGTACTGGGTGTACAGTACTTAAAAGTACAGATTTCGATCCTAAGAGCACTGCCACCTGGTGGAGGCAAAAGCTAAGGCCTGTGATTAGTCAATTAGGGTGTATGGCATAACATATAGAAGGTGATAGCATAGGTAATTCGGTACTTGCCCCTACGTGCGAGATCACGTCCCTCGTCCTCGCCAACCGTCCCCACTGGTCTGTCCCCATCCACCGAAGGCTCTCGCACACCGTCGCTGTGCTCCAGGCCGATGGAGCCGCAGTACTATGTTCGGCAACGCCCGCTCGTACAGAATCGCATTGCCCATCGACTCGGCCACAGTGCCACCGGAGATCGCGAATCTCGAGCTAAGCTTACCCGATGCCAATCATCGACACAGATTATGTAGTGCAGCTAGTGTCCATGGTTTGCCTACCGCGCTCGCGAGGGCGACGAATCCTTCAGGCTACCCGGTCGTTCACTGTACTAGGGTTTTCTAGGAACCTGAATCAATAACTAGAAGACATTGAGCAAGGGCAGTAAGTTGTGAACTTACCCTGTAAAGGAATACATGAAGGTTTGCTGTCCTCTTAGTGTGCGTTTTAGTTTGTGAGCTCGATGCCGGAACCCACTACAAAGATACTTTTAGTTGAAAAAGGAAAGATGACTTAGATGATCGACGGCCAAGGCCGGGCAAGTGAAGAAGATAGTCATTGGCGAAGTGATGGTTGCGCCGGCGGTGGTTCCGCGCGCGCTGCAGCCGATTTTCGCGATCGTGAACGCACCTATGTCTTGCGAGAAGCGCTGCTGGAGTGCCGTAAGGAATACTTGGGGACACGCAGGCGTGGTACAAGTTTTTTTTTAATTTGTTGCGGTTTTGACGACTATCTACTTCCGATACTGCGCGCTGCAGCGGCCTCGCCTACGGGATGCGTGCCTTCCGGACACGAACCCGCAGTAGTAGCCCATCGGAGGCTAGAGACAAGTCGGCGAACGAAGATGTGAAGGCGGTGTTGCGGCCGGTACGCAACTCGTTCGATGAGAACTTGTTGGAGACGATGTGCGAGACCCGATGGGACGTGGACTTCGAGGACTTGACGAACGACTTCTTGGTGTAAAAATCACGGGGATGACGGCGAGCCTGAAGAACAGGGAACTGCAGACATGGACGGGATGATCGGTGACGAGGTGAAGCTCAACACTTCGATCTCCGACGTCGAGGCCAAGGTGACGGCGTACTTCTTGTCAACGAGATCATTATAAGCAACGGCATGCACGACCTTTTCGTTAGGTAGGAATATGTGAAGCAGGTTATTGGAGGAGGAAGTTATTGCCGGAGCACTTGGGCTAGAAGGTGAAGAACGAGCTCGAGTATCGAAGTGGCGAAGCCAAGCGCGAGGAAATTGTACTCTGTGGTGAGTGCTCTTGCGTTAGCCGGACAAGGAGACCCATGCGGTCAAGGAACTAGGACCCTGAAGAGAGAAGTCTGGAAGGTTTCCCGGGGGTGCCAGCTCCCGTTCTAGTTTTCGTCAGATCAAGACCAGAAACACACTACTGTCAAGCTCCTAACAGCGTCAACTGCGCGCTTGCATCAGCGAAACCCACTACATGTACTGTTCAAGCTCCTAGTAGCGTCAACCGCGCGCTTGCACCAGCGGGATACCGTCTGCAGCGCACAATGCCTTGGGATCACACCAGCGCCGACAACGACTAGCCTCAGCACCCTTGTTCTAGACGGGCGGGACACCACATCCATCGAGTACTCTACGTCACTCTATGCCGTCGTCAGGTGGTGAGGGATAAATATTGCGGCTATATGTGTATGGTGCGCCACTTGATTCTGTTCCTGGCATGCGTCGACAGCACCAACATGAGGGGCAAAGTCGCTATGGCGCCGCCAGTTCTCAGCTCCGTCTACAGGAACTGCAAGCCGAGCACTAGCCGACCAGTCGGTACCGACACCGTGCTGTATTGACTCAATACGAAACGCACCGAGATGACCGGATTCTACTGAAAGTAAAAATGACGAATCGGCCAAACGTTGCTACATGTCCACTCCATAAGTAGCCGGGATACTACAACTATGAAATGGACGAACGAAAATTAGCAATACAAATTCGAATCCACTTGACTTCATCTTCTGGAGATGGTGCCAGACAGCATCAGCAATACCAGACAGACAACTTCAGGAGCTACAGACGTAGCATTGGCGTGGGTTCGATTGGCTGGGTTTGCTTGGTGACGCATCCGAGATACACTCGCAATTCGTATATTAGAAAATGAGCTCGTACAGATTTTTCGCGAAATGTTCTATGTAATTACGTGATGGGTAATTGTTTTTACGACGTTTTTACGAAATGGGTCTTTGTGCCCAAATTGAGATTACTGGCTCGTGCGCGTTTGATGTCGCCCCTCCTGCATTTCATACAAACAATATGACTGTTTTGGACGTCGATTACCCAGATGTCACCCTTCCTCTTTTTTATTCAAAACATAACATGTTTTCGCATGTCAACCCGTGGATATGTCGCCTATCCCCAACTAATATTTTATTTAAGAGTTGCTTGACACGTCAACATTTTACCGTGGGATCGGCGCTACGAAAGCGTCATTCAAAATATTTCCTCGCCGTGAAAGTGCTGCTGCAGCAGAGCAAGACAGGATGTGGGTTACGGCATCACTCGTCGAGAAGGCTCAAGGCTTGTGGAGTGTCAAAATCTATCTCGGTTGTTTCACGAATGTGATGCCAAGACGCTCCTGCGTTTGCCGTCGACGCTCCTCCTGGCGTTTTGTACTGAGAGAGGATGCTGTTCCCAACGGTGCCGGGCAGCTCCGTGCACGTCATGGTGCTTTCAATCAAGCCCAGAGGCGCCCTGGCGAAATTGAAGTTCCACAATTGCAGACTGAACGCATGGAATTTTACATGTAGATGTACAGTACTATTACAAGCAGTTATATCGCCCGTATCGTATTTAATCCTATTGGATAATCAATAGCGATGCGTTCTAGCATACAGTCGTGCACAATGCGCGTCTTGTAATCGGATCACTGTCCAGCCAATGGCAGTGTACAGTAGTCAAGCAATGTAGAGCGTTGTTATTCGATGCCGTGGACTTGGCGGCGCCAGCATGCATTGCACTCGACTCCGTTGGTTACTACGCGACTCGGGCCACTCCAGGCCATTCTTCGACGCAATCTGCCAGGACAGGAGCCTCCCATTCCCCTCCCTTGTTCACCTGCGGCGCCCAGATGCCGTCCGCAGCGCCAAAAAGCTTGTTGTGAGCGGTGCGTTGCGATCTGTGAACAGAGCTACTCCGGATGTCGACACCTACACTTATTCATGGTACTGTCGGATCCTCGAATCGACAGCTTGCAGCCAACAACAGTAGCTCACGCTACCGGCGGCCACACCAGCTTCTGTAGCCAACAATTGTAGCTTACGCTACCGGCGGCCACTCCACGGCAGGCCTCGATGCAGCTTGTCAGCGGCGTGAACCTCCCCCGCATCGCCCGAAGTGCTTCAGCGCAGCAGCCGCCAGCGGCCGGCATTTTTGTCTCACCGATTTATGGCAGATGATACCACAATTGGCGTCCTTCCACCACAGCTGGTACATGGTACCATCATCGCGTCCTTCCAGCACAGATGCGAGCCTGCGCTACCGACAACCGTTGGACGCAGTACCGCGGCTCCATCGACCTGGAGCACAGCGATGGCGTGCGAGAGCCTTCGTTGGCTGAGGACGGACTAGTGGGGAAAGCAGGCGAGGACGAGGGACGTGATCTCGCGCTATTGCAGCGCTGCCGTGGTAGAATCGTGGAGGCACTGCTCGTATCTATGGCCAGCGTGTCGGCTCTGGTCGTTGTGGGCAACGATGTGAACAAGAAGCGCTTGTGCGCTGCGGTCGGCATGTCGCCGGCATCGATGTGCTGGTCGGATGACGTTAGTCGCAAGCCTCGTCGAGAAGTAGCGTGGAGAGGGTCGAGTTGCGTGTTTTCTGGCGGCGGTGTGGCCGCGTCGAGTGGCAATGCGATTCTGTACGAGCGAGCGTTGCCGACAACCTACCGACAAAGCACTGCGGCTCCATCGGCCTGGAGCACAGCGATGGCGTGCGAGAGCCTTCGTTGGCTGAGGACGGACTAGTGGGGAAAGCAGGCGAGGACGAGGGACGTGATCTCGCGCTATTGCAGCGCTGCCGTGGTAGAATCGTGGAGGCACTGCTCGTATCTATGGCCAGCGTGTTGGCTCCGGTCGTTGTGGGCAACGATGTGAACAAGAAGCGCTTGTGCGCTGCGGTCGGCATGTCGCCGGCATCGATGTGCTGGTCGGATGACGTTAGTCGCAAGCCTCGTCGAGAAGTAGCGTGGAGAGGGTCGAGTTGCGTGTTTTCTGGCGGCGGTGTGGCCGCGTCGAGTGGCAATGCGATTCTGTACGAGCGAGCGTTGCCGACAACCTACCGACAAAGCACTGCGGCTCCATCGGCCTGGAGCACAGCGATGGCGTGCGAGAGCCTTCGTTGGCTGAGGACGGACTAGTGGGGAAAGCGATGGCGTGCGAGAGCCTTCGTTGGCTGAGGACGGACTAGTGGGGAAAGCAGGCGAGGACGAGGGACGTGATCTCGCGCTATTGCAGCGCTGCCGTGGTAGAATCGTGGAGGCACTGCTCGTATCTACGGCCAGCGTGTCGGCTCTGGTCGTTGTGGGCAACGATGTGAACAAGAAGCGCTTGTGCGCTGCGGTCGGCATGTCGCCGGCATAGATGTGCTGGTCGGATGACGTTAGTCGCAAGCCTCGTCGAGAAGTAGCGTGGAGAGGGTCGAGTTGCGTGTTTTCTGGCGGCGGTGTGGCCGCGTCGAGTGGCAATGCGATTCTGTACGAGCGGGCGTTGCCGACAACCTACCGACAAAGCACTGCGGCTCCATCGGCCTGGAGCACAGCGATGGCGTGCGAGAGCCTTCGTTGGCTGAGGACGGACTAGTGGGGAAAGCAGGCGAGGACGAGGGACGTGATCTCGCGCTATTGCAGCGCTGCCGTGGTAGAATCGTGGAGGCACTGCTCGTATCTACGGCCAGCGTGTCGGCTCTGGTCGTTGTGGGCAACGATGTGAACAAGAAGCGCTTGTGCGCTGCGGTCGGCATGTCGCCGGCATAGATGTGCTGGTCGGATGACGTTAGTCGCAAGCCTCGTCGAGAAGTAGCGTGGAGAGGGTCGAGTTGCGTGTTTTCTGGCGGCGGTGTGGCCGCGTCGAGTGGCAATGCGATTCTGTACGAGCGGGCGTTGCCGACAACCTACCGACAAAGCACTGCGGCTCCATCGGCCTGGAGCACAGCGATGGCGTGCGAGAGCCTTCGTTGGCTGAGGACGGACTAGTGGGGAAAGCAGGCGAGGACGAGGGACGTGATCTCGCGCTATTGCAGCCTTGCCGTGGTAGAATCGTGGAGGCACTGCTCGTATCTACGGCCAGCGTGTCGGCTCTGGTCGTTGTGGGCAACGATGTGAACAAGAAGCGCTTGTGCGCTGCGGTCGGCATGTCGCCGGCATCGATGTGCTGGTCGGATGACGTTAGTCGCAAGCCTCGTCGAGAAGTAGCGTGGAGAGGGTCGAGTTGCGTGTTTTCTGGCGGCGGTGTGGCCGCGTCGAGTGGCAATGCGATTCTGTACGAGCGAGCGTTGCCGACAACCTACCGACAAAGCACTGCGGCTCCATCGGCCTGGAGCACAGCGATGGCGTGCGAGAGCCTTCGTTGGCTGAGGACGGACTAGTGGGGAAAGCAGGCGAGGACGAGGGACGTGATCTCGCGCTATTGCAGCCTTGCCGTGGTAGAATCGTGGAGGCACTGCTCGTATCTACGGCCAGCGTGTCGGCTCTGGTCGTTGTGGGCAACGATGTGAACAAGAAGCGCTTGTGCGCTGCGGTCGGCATGTCGCCGGCATCGATGTGCTGGTCGGATGACGTTAGTCGCAAGCCTCGTCGAGAAGTAGCGTGGAGAGGGTCGAGTTGCGTGTTTTCTGGCGGCGGTGTGGCCGCGTCGAGTGGCAATGCGATTCTGTACGAGCGAGCGTTGCCGACAACCTACCGACAAAGCACTGCGGCTCCATCGGCCTGGAGCACAGCGATGGCGTGCGAGAGCCTTCGTTGGCTGAGGACGGACTAGTGGGGAAAGCAGGCGAGGACGAGGGACGTGATCTCGCGCTATTGCAGCGCTGCCGTGGTAGAATCGTGGAGGCACTGCTCGTATCTACGGCCAGCGTGTCGGCTCTGGTCGTTGTGGGCGACGATGTGAACAAGAAGCGCTTGTGCGCTGCGGTCGGCATGTCGCCGGCATCGATGTGCTGGTCGGATGACGTTAGTCGCAAGCCTCGTCGAGAAGTAGCGTGGAGAGGGTCGAGTTGCGTGTTTTCTGGCGGCGGTGTGGCCGCGTCGAGTGGCAATGCGATTCTGTACGAGCGAGCGTTGCCGACAACCTACCGACAAAGCACTGCGGCTCCATCGGCCTGGAGCACAGCGATGGCGTGCGAGAGCCTTCGTTGGCTGAGGACGGACTAGTGGGGAAAGCAGGCGAGGACGAGGGACGTGATCTCGCCCTATTGCAGCGCTGCCGTGGTAGAATCGTGGAGGCACTGCTCGTATCTACGGCCAGCGTGTCGGCTCTGGTTGTTGTGGGCAACGATGTGAACAAGAAGCGCTTGTGCGCTGCGGTCGGCATGTCGCCGGCATAGATGTGCTGGTCGGATGACGTTAGTCGCAAGCCTCGTCGAGAAGTAGCGTGGAGAGGGTCGAGTTGCGTGTTTTCTGGCGGCGGTGTGGCCGCGTCGAGTGGCAATGCGATTCTGTACGAGCGGGCGTTGCCGACAACCTACCGACAAAGCACTGCGGCTCCATCGGCCTGGAGCACAGCGATGGCGTGCGAGAGCCTTCGTTGGCTGAGGACGGACTAGTGGGGAAAGCAGGCGAGGACGAGGGACGTGATCTCGCGCTATTGCAGCCTTGCCGTGGTAGAATCGTGGAGGCACTGCTCGTATCTATGGCCAGCGTGTTGGCTCCGGTCGTTGTGGGCAACGATGTGAACAAGAAGCGCTTGTGCGCTGCGGTCGGCATGTCGCCGGCATCGATGTGCTGGTCGGATGACGTTAGTCGCAAGCCTCGTCGAGAAGTAGCGTGGAGAGGGTCGAGTTGCGTGTTTTCTGGCGGCGGTGTGGCCGCGTCGAGTGGCAATGCGATTCTGTACGAGCGAGCGTTGCCGACAACCTACCGACAAAGCACTGCGGCTCCATCGGCCTGGAGCACAGCGATGGCGTGCGAGAGCCTTCGTTGGCTGAGGACGGACTAGTGGGGAAAGCAGGCGAGGACGAGGGACGTGATCTCGCCCTATTGCAGCGCTGCCGTGGTAGAATCGTGGAGGCACTGCTCGTATCTACGGCCAGCGTGTCGGCTCTGGTCGTTGTGGGCAACGATGTGAACAAGAAGCGCTTGTGCGCTGCGGTCGGCATGTCGCCGGCATAGATGTGCTGGTCGGATGACGTTAGTCGCAAGCCTCGTCGAGAAGTAGCGTGGAGAGGGTCGAGTTGCGTGTTTTCTGGCGGCGGTGTGGCCGCGTCGAGTGGCAATGCGATTCTGTACGAGCGGGCGTTGCCGACAACCTACCGACAAAGCACTGCGGCTCCATCGGCCTGGAGCACAGCGATGGCGTGCGAGAGCCTTCGTTGGCTGAGGACGGACTAGTGGGGAAAGCAGGCGAGGACGAGGGACGTGATCTCGCGCTATTGCAGCGCTGCCGTGGTAGAATCGTGGAGGCACTGCTCGTATCTATGGCCAGCGTGTTGGCTCTGGTCGTTGTGGGCAACGATGTGAACAAGAAGCGCTTGTGCGCTGCGGTCGGCATGTCGCCGGCATAGATGTGCTGGTCGGATGACGTTAGTCGCAAGCCTCGTCGAGAAGTAGCGTGGAGAGGGTCGAGTTGCGTGTTTTCTGGCGGCGGTGTGGCCGCGTCGAGTGGCAATGCGATTCTGTACGAGCGGGCGTTGCCGACAACCTACCGACAAAGCACTGCGGCTCCATCGGCCTGGAGCACAGCGATGGCGTGCGAGAGCCTTCGTTGGCTGAGGACGGACTAGTGGGGAAAGCAGGCGAGGACGAGGGACGTGATCTCGCCCTATTGCAGCGCTGCCGTGGTAGAATCGTGGAGGCACTGCTCGTATCTTTGGCCAGCGTGTTGGCTCTGGTCGTTGTGGGCAACGATGTGAACAAGAAGCGCTTGTGCGCTGCGGTCGGCATGTCGCCGGCATAGATGTGCTGGTCGGATGACGTTAGTCGCAAGCCTCGTCGAGAAGTAGCGTGGAGAGGGTCGAGTTGCGTGTTTTCTGGCGGCGGTGTGGCCGCGTCGAGTGGCAATGCGATTCTGTACGAGCGAGCGTTGCCGACAACCTACCGACAAAGCACTGCGGCTCCATCGGCCTGGAGCACAGTGATGGCGTGCGAGAGCCTTCGTTGGCTGAGGACGGACTAGTGGGGAAAGCAGGCGAGGACGAGGGACGTGATCTCGCGCTATTGCAGCGCTGCCGTGGTAGAATCGTGGAGGCACTGCTCGTATCTATGGCCAGCGTGTTGGCTCTGGTCGTTGTGGGCAACGATGTGAACAAGAAGCGCTTGTGCGCTGCGGTCGGCATGTCGCCGGCATAGATGTGCTGGTCGGATGACGTTAGTCGCAAGCCTCGTCGAGAAGTAGCGTGGAGAGGGTCGAGTTGCGTGTTTTCTGGCGGCGGTGTGGCCGCGTCGAGTGGCAATGCGATTCTGTACGAGCGAGCGTTGCCGACAACCTACCGACAAAGCACTGCGGCTCCATCGGCCTGGAGCACAGTGATGGCGTGCGAGAGCCTTCGTTGGCTGAGGACGGACTAGTGGGGAAAGCAGGCGAGGACGAGGGACGTGATCTCGCCCTATTGCAGCGCTGCCGTGGTAGAATCGTGGAGGCACTGCTCGTATCTATGGCCAGCGTGTTGGCTCCGGTCGTTGTGGGCAACGATGTGAACAAGAAGCGCTTGTGCGCTGCGGTCGGCATGTCGCCGGCATAGATGTGCTGGTCGGATGACGTTAGTCGCAAGCCTCGTCGAGAAGTAGCGTGGAGAGGGTCGAGTTGCGTGTTTTCTGGCGGCGGTGTGGCCGCGTCGAGTGGCAATGCGATTCTGTACGAGCGAGCGTTGCCGACAACCTACCGACAAAGCACTGCGGCTCCATCGGCCTGGAGCACAGTGATGGCGTGCGAGAGCCTTCGTTGGCTGAGGACGGATTAGTGGGGAAAGCAGGCGAGGACGAGGGACGTGATCTCGCGCTATTGCAGCGCTGCCGTGGTAGAATCGTGGAGGCACTGCTCGTATCTATGGCCAGCGTGTCGGCTCCGGTCGTTGTGGGCAACGATGTGAACAAGAAGCGCTTGTGCGCTGCGGTCGGCATGTCGCCGGCATAGATGTGCTGGTCGGATGACGTTAGTCGCAAGCCTCGTCGAGAAGTAGCGTGGAGAGGGTCGAGTTGCGTGTTTTCTGGCGGCGGTGTGGCCGCGTCGAGTGGCAATGCGATTCTGTACGAGCGAGCGTTGCCGACAACCTACCGACAAAGCACTGCGGCTCCATCGGCCTGGAGCACAGTGATGGCGTGCGAGAGCCTTCGTTGGCTGAGGACGGATTAGTGGGGAAAGCAGGCGAGGACGAGGGACGTGATCTCGCGCTATTGCAGCGCTGCCGTGGTAGAATCGTGGAGGCACTGCTCGTATCTATGGCCAGCGTGTCGGCTCCGGTCGTTGTGGGCAACGATGTGAACAAGAAGCGCTTGTGCGCTGCGGTCGGCATGTCGCCGGCATAGATGTGCTGGTCGGATGACGTTAGTCGCAAGCCTCGTCGAGAAGTAGCGTGGAGAGGGTCGAGTTGCGTGTTTTCTGGCGGCGGTGTGGCCGCGTCGAGTGGCAATGCGATTCTGTACGAGCGAGCGTTGCCGACAACCTACCGACAAAGCACTGCGGCTCCATCGGCCTGGAGCACAGTGATGGCGTGCGAGAGCCTTCGTTGGCTGAGGACGGATTAGTGGGGAAAGCAGGCGAGGACGAGGGACGTGATCTCGCGCTATTGCAGCGCTGCCGTGGTAGAATCGTGGAGGCACTGCTCGTATCTATGGCCAGCGTGTCGGCTCCGGTCGTTGTGGGCAACGATGTGAACAAGAAGCGCTTGTGCGCTGCGGTCGGCATGTCGCCGGCATAGATGTGCTGGTCGGATGACGTTAGTCGCAAGCCTCGTCGAGAAGTAGCGTGGAGAGGGTCGAGTTGCGTGTTTTCTGGCGGCGGTGTGGCCGCGTCGAGTGGCAATGCGATTCTGTACGAGCGGGCGTTGCCGACAACCTACCGACAAAGCACTGCGGCTCCATCGGCCTGGAGCACAGCGATGGCGTGCGAGAGCCTTCGTTGGCTGAGGACGGACTAGTGGGGAAAGCAGGCGAGGACGAGGGACGTGATCTCGCCCTATTGCAGCGCTGCCGTGGTAGAATCGTGGAGGCACTGCTCGTATCTATGGCCAGCGTGTCGGCTCCGGTCGTTGTGGGCAACGATGTGAACAAGAAGCGCTTGTGCGCTGCGGTCGGCATGTCGCCGGCATAGATGTGCTGGTCGGATGACGTTAGTCGCAAGCCTCGTCGAGAAGTAGCGTGGAGAGGGTCGAGTTGCGTGTTTTCTGGCGGCGGTGTGGCCGCGTCGAGTGGCAATGCGATTCTGTACGAGCGAGCGTTGCCGACAACCTACCGACAAAGCACTGCGGCTCCATCGGCCTGGAGCACAGTGATGGCGTGCGAGAGCCTTCGTTGGCTGAGGACGGATTAGTGGGGAAAGCAGGCGAGGACGAGGGACGTGATCTCGCGCTATTGCAGCGCTGCCGTGGTAGAATCGTGGAGGCACTGCTCGTATCTATGGTCAGCGTGTCGGCTCCGGTCGTTGTGGGCAACGATGTGAACAAGAAGCGCTTGTGCGCTGCGGTCGGCATGTCGCCGGCATAGATGTGCTGGTCGGATGACGTTAGTCGCAAGCCTCGTCGAGAAGTAGCGTGGAGAGGGTCGAGTTGCGTGTTTTCTGGCGGCGGTGTGGCCGCGTCGAGTGGCAATGCGATTCTGTACGAGCGGGCGTTGCCGACAACCTACCGACAAAGCACTGCGGCTCCATCGGCCTGGAGCACAGCGATGGCGTGCGAGAGCCTTCGTTGACTGAGGACGGACTAGTGGGGAAAGCAGGCGAGGACGAGGGACGTGATCTCGCGCTATTGCAGCGCTGCCGTGGTAGAATCGTGGAGGCACTGCTCGTATCTACGGCCAGCGTGGCGGCGTTGGCCGCAGTCGATACTGATTTGATCAGAAAAAGCTGTTTTAGGCGTTGCGGACGGCAATCCGTTGACGCTGGCGCGCCGTTCGGTCAACAGCGTTTCCATTAGTGATGGGAGCTGTGAAGCTCGATTCCGTTGAGTAGTATTTGAAGCTGCGTACTACACTGAGCAGCTTATGCTGGCAAGCACACATCAAACACGTTGGCTAGGACGGTGTTGAATATCTTTGAAAAATAAAACAAACAGGTAGCTAGAGGAAAAAGCAAAGGATATGTATTTGAAGCGTGTTAGTTGCCTGCAATACCGTTAGCACGTTCAATCTGCTCTCGGTCCGCAGGTACCAAGTTCGAAAGTGGCTCCAGTGTATTGGGCCAGTTCATCAAGACCCTGAGGTCGCCGTCTGCTGGATAGTGTATACCCCGTATAACCTCGTAGTGGTATGTAGGAGGCCCGACAGGCATTTGCTGTGCTCGGCGTAGGTACCTTGCAAGGGCGCGTGCATCCGCAGGGTACAAGGCGGACAAAGGTTCGAGCGTGTCCTCCCATTCCACCCACGCTCGGATCTCTCCATCCGCCATTCGCTCAGTACCAACTACGCGCACGTAGGGATACGCCCTCTCCTCAGGCGGTACTTCATCAACTTGCGGCGGGTCCTCGTCAGTCTCGGACTCAGCGTCAGTCGTCTCTCCTGGTGAGCCGGGCGGAGGACTAGAGGCTGTCGGGGCACTAGCTGCTCTCGGCGGACTAGAAGCTCTCGGCGGACTAGGAGCTCCAAGAGGACTACCCGCTTTCGGTGGACCGGGAGCTATCGCCAAGCCAGGAGCACCCGTCGTCCGACGAGCTCTCTCCGGACTAGGAGCTCTCGCCGGACTAGGAACACTAATGCCATACACACCTCCTTCTTCCTCTTTCTCTTCGCCTTCGTCATACGTATAGTCTTCGTCGCTAGCGAAACCGTCGTCACTGATCTGGCTGGTCGTCGCAGCGCTGACCGCGTCGATCTCTTGATTGCCGGACTTCGCCGAGCATGGAGCTCCCAGGGAACTGGTATCTCTCGCTGGACCAGACGCTGTCAGCACACCAGAAACTCTCGTTAGGTCAAACGCTGTCGGGGGGCTTGGTGATCTAGGAGGACTTGTCGGGACAGAAGCTGGTGATTGTGGTGATCGCAACGGAGCTCTTGGCGGGGGCGTCGGGGTGGACAGAGATGGATGCGGAGTCAGCAGCGGGAACGCGGCAAGCATTGTCCATGCTGGGGGTGAAAGTCCTGCTGTTGCTGGCGCTGCTGCTTGGTACTGCGCTGATGCCTGCGGTGAGCCGATCTCCTCGCAATGACCACCAAGGTCGTGGGTAGGAAAATACCAAATGACCAGGTCGACAGTGCGTTGCGCCTTTAGAGTTATTTTTTTCTTCTAAACCCGACTGCTTGACTATACATGTAGTAGACGCATGTGCTTTTGGTCGAACGTGGTGGAGTCCATCGCCAAGGCCGGTGATATCTCGCAGTACCCATGGCGCGACAGCTCGACTACCTGGTTAGCCCGTCCCTCTCTAGGGCTCTCGCACGGCATGTCGTCATAGAGCCAATCGAGCCACGATAGTTCCCAGCAGGGCGTTGACAACACGACCTGTGGATGTAGTGCACGACCACGTTCACAAACGCATCTTATCTGTCGCCTTCTTGCCATGGTGCCGTCGAAACACACAGCTCGGGTCCATCCTCCACGTAGCTTGCCACCTATCGCCAACAGTGACCAGGCTAAAAATGCACAAAAGCGCACAGCACAAGCGCTTCTTGTTCACATCGTTGCCCACAACGACCAGAGCCGACACGCTGGCCGTAGATACGAGCAGTGCCTCCACGATACTACCACGGCAGGGCTGCAATAGCGCGAGATCACGTCCCTCGTCCTCGCCTGCTTTCCCCACTAATCCGTCCTCATCCACCGAAGGCTCTTGCACGCCGGCGCTGTGCTCCAGCTGATGGAGCCGCGATACTGCGTCGATCGGTTGTCGGCAACGCCCGCTCGTACAGAATCGCATTGCCACTCGACGCGGCCACACCGCCGCCAGAAAACACGCAACTCGACCCTCTCCACGCTACTCCTCGACGTGGCTTGCCGCCAACATCATTCCGACCAGCACGTCTATGCCGGCGACATGCCGACCGCAGCGCACAAGCGCTTCTTGCTCATATCACTGCGCCAAAAAGCTTGTTGTGAGTGGTGCGTTGCATTCTGTGAACAGAGCTACACCGGATGTCGACACCTACACTTATTCATGGTACTGTCGGATCCTCGAATCGACAGCTTGCAGCCAACAACAGTAGCTCACGCTACTGGCGGCCACTCCACCAGCCCTTGTAGCCAACAACAGTAGCTCACGCTACCGGCGGCCACACCAGCTTCTGTAGCCAACAATTGTAGCTTACGCTACCGGCGGCCACTCCACGGCAGGCCTCGATGCAGCTTGTCAGCGGCGTGAACCTCCCCCGCATCGCCCGAAGTGCTTCAACGCAGCAGCCGCCAGCGGCCGCCATTTTTGTCTCACGGATTTATGGCACATGGTACCACAATTGGCGTCCTTCCACCACAGCTGGTACATGGTACCATAATCGCGTCCTTCCAGCACAGATGCGAGCCGGCGTTGCCGACAACCGACCGACATAGTACCGCGGCTCCAACGACCTGGAGCACAGCGACGGCATGCGAGAGCCTTCGGTGGATGAGGACACTCGGCTCTGGTCGTTGTGGGCAACGATGTGAACAAGAAGCGCTTGTGCTGTGCGCTTTGAAAACATCAACATCAATCTATAATATTGTCATTGCCACATATTCAACGTAGTAATAGATCAGAGACTTACCTGATCCTCGAGACTCCTCTTCACCACGAGCTTTCCCGACTCTTTCACTTGATGCCGTACCTTGTCCAGAGCAGCCCCAGGGAGAAACCGAGTCGGGCCACGGCAACACTCTTCCTTCATCCGGCCTAGTGTACCTTCGAAAGTACCAGGTAAAAGCTTCAATTGAGCCGAGTCTCCCAGCTCCGATATCACAAATCGCAGTCCTTGTTGCGAAGCGACTAGCGCAGTCGATACCGCAACGTTTGCCCTGCCAACAACGCCCAACAGCTCACCAAGACTGCTGCAGCAACTTGTCAGTCGATTGCTCATTTCATGCGAGTTCGAGACGATGCCTGCGATCAGCGAGTTCATGTCTTGCAGCAGCTGTATCAGATTAGTTTCCCGCTCGCTCGAAGCTTGAGTCGCAGCACGCACTTGCTTGAGCTCCTTCTGCAACGTCGTGATCGTCTCAATAGCTTTTTGGAACCTCTATTTGAGCATCTGGTTTTCCTTGACACGCTCACTGTTCTTGTCCACTTCTGTTCTGAATCGAATCCCGTCGGTCTCGCGCTGGTGTTTCTCGTCTTTGAGAGCATTATCTGCCTCCAGAGCACGCTTGGACATCTCATCCAGCTTGGCTTGCAGGGTTCGGACTTGCACGTTCGCATTCTCCTCTGCTCTCTCAGCCTTCGCCTTTGCCTCTCGAAGCAGCTGAGCTACCTCGGTGTCTTGCTTGTCGTTCTTGTACTCTTTGTTCTTGATCATGCTGAAATACTGCTGAGTGAGCAGGTAATTTTTGTCGACCATGTTCTCAGCCTTCCTCGTCGAATGTATCAGGCGCTCGCGCTCGCGCTCGAGGTCATTCACTCTCTCTCGTAGTTTAGCAACCTCGGCGTGACGATCTCCGGTGGGGGAGCTCGCTTTAGATGGTCCCATTGCTTGAACGACACTCGGGAGAGGGAGGTAGTGGGGAGGCGCGCGGGTGGGGGGGCGAGATGATGGCGTGCAGAACGACAGGGGGGAGACGCGCGGGGGGGGAGACGATGGCGTGCAGGACGACATGGGGAGACGCGTTGGGGGGGCGAGACGATGGCGTGCAGGACGACAGGGGGAGGATTCGCACTGGATTCGCAAAAACTGGCTACGAAGCCACACACCTTGTTACCTATCCCTAGAATTTACTGAACATAGAAAACCCGCGAGATATTGCTAGTAGCAGCCTCCGACATGTTTCATGAACGCTTAGGTGCTATTCTTGCCACAATGTCGGAGGTGCATGTAGGAGGTATGTCAGCTGGAAGGACAAAAATATGATACAATGATCTGTTTTATGCAGATTCATACAAAAATCTTTATACGAGTATGTATGAGCCTCCGACAAGCAAACAATCTTGCTTCCACGGAGATGAGCACGGGGAATGAGGGGTTAAAGCGGCAAGTTTACCAACAACAACAAAAGTGCATAGTGCTCAACAATGGGATAGTTGTGAATGTCAAGCTCAGAAAGTAAAAATAAAAAAGCGCGACATTCTGCGAAAGCTCAAGGCATTACAGTTAAAAATGTCCGAAGTTCCGCAACGACTTTGCGATGCTCCATCCGCCACGAAGAGGAGTTCATTCTCCGCTCGACATACTTGGCTGCATTTCTAGTTTGGGGAGCCGGCTCATCGATTCAGCCGAGAAGAGAGCTTTTGGACTCTCACTACTTCACGACTATTTCCCTCTATCTCTCTGATCTACCGTACCAAAGACAACACGTATGATGGAGATGCTGCAGACCGCGGCCTTAGCTACCGCCAATGCAGTTCTCCCAGGATCGGGTCTCATCGTGAACAGCGTCTTCGAGCTCGGCAAAATCTGCAGTGAGGTCGCAGAGCTGCTGACTGGGATGCAGGAGACCGCGGCCTCCATCAAGACGCAGGCTGCCAACATCGAGAGGGACGTGGCGTACTTCCGCTGGGTGCTACAAGTGCTGGAGCGTGTCCACCACAAAAGCAAACTCATGACGGAGCTGCAGAAAATCATCACGAGGCTCGAGACGGAGGTGAAGGAGTACGACCGCGTCATGAAGAAGTTTCTTGAGCAAAACATCCTCAAGCAGCTCGTGTTCCACAACGACATGGACACCGTTAGCGCAAGTGTGAAGGAGACCGCTGGGCAGTTGGTGCAGTGCGTCACAACCGAGTGTGCCATCAACGGAAGTGTCACCTACGGCCACGTGGACCAGTCTGAAGAGCGAGCGAATCGCTACATGAAGTTCATCGATTCGCCCGAAGTGATGAAGGCCATGAGCGACGCCGACAACCAGAAGGAAATTCTAGCGATTATTGCTCGCATGGGGCGACGCAACGAAGCCATGATGCAGAATCCACTGGAGACGAACGACTTGGTGCTGAATGTGATGAAGGAGAAACTATGGGCAAGTTCGAGTCGCGCGGTTCAAGATGAGGTTAAGAACCTTCCGGACTGGTATATTACGGAGGACGAAGTTGACATCGACATGTCAACGATCATCGGGTTCGGCGGAGACGCCAAAACCTACAGGGGTGTGCTTGAAGATGGGACCGCCGTGGCGGTCAAGGTCTATAACGCCAATGTGCAAAAGTCTGAGCAAGCGAAACAAAGATTCTTCGACACAATGCAGCTGTGGGTTCGCCTAAGCCATTTCAACAACGTCTGCCGCCTCTACGGCGCCTGCTACTTCACAGAAACTCCATTTATCGTGATGGAGTACTGCGATTTGGGGTCGCTTGATACGTATCTCCGACAAGAGGGTGTTGACCGGTACAAGGCTAGTATCGAAATTCTTACTCAAGCTTCTCGAGCCATCACCAATATGAATTCTAAGGGCTTTGTGCACGGCGATTTGAAGTCCAATAATATTCTCGTCACCACGGGGATTAACCCGCAAGCAAAACTGTGCGATTTCGACCGAAGTTTTGACTGGAGCGCACTAAAAGATGAACGTCTCGTGAAAGGGACGGCGGTAGACGCAGAAACTGAAATCATGGATGCCGTGCGCTATTTGGCGCCGGAGTGCATTGAAGGGATGCTTCCCAACAGTAATTCTGACTATTCTTTCGGAATGACGCTATATCACGCGTTACTTGGGATGTCGCCATATTTCGACATCACTAGCGACCAAAAGCTGCTCGCCTCCAAGTTGGCCCGCCGACTCCCGCCCCGAAACAAGTAATACATTATTGACGATGCCTGGAAGCTAATTACTAAATGCTGCGATCCCGCTGCAGACCAACGCCCGACGATGGAAAAGGTCCTGGAGTCGATGAAATCGTTGGCAACTCAATCACCTACAGTCGAAACCATGGTTGATGCAGCGATGGGAGTTGGTATTGATCAGATTGATGTACTCGTTCCGCGCCATGGAACTCCGGTTAAATCATCAACGAAGGCTGGGTCTCGAGCAATTCCAAGGTCGTACAAGATAGTTGGGGTCGCGATTGTTGCCATCGTGGCTATTGGTGGGGTATGAAGCCAGATTCGTCGGCGAGTAGTACCAACACTGGAGCAGGATTGACGACTTCTTCGTCAGGCACTAGCGCTGGGTCAGACTTGTCCTCATCTGCGAGTAGTGATTCAAGCACAGGGCCTATACCAACACCAACGCCGACTTCAACTCCTAAGCTATTGGGAACACAGGTATCCACTGTACTGACGAACGATAATGGGGAGTTTGGTCTGTGGGGAGTTGCGGTAGCATCGGATGAATCTGTCTACCTATGTTCTGGGACTCGCATACTTCACATGATCAGTGATGGCACCCTTACGATTTACGCGGGTAGCATCACTTCAGGACATCAAGACGGTGAGTTACTACAGGCAACGTTGAAGACAAGACCCTCTAGACCTTTTCTCGGTCTACCTGAGCTAATTAGACAAGCAAAGGTGGCATGTTTTAGTTTGGGGTGCACAAGAAGCCCAAATTAGAAAACTGAAATCTGAAATTGAAAAACAAAGCTGCCTAACCTTCATTCAATGTGAAGTGGTTCAGTGTACCAAAAACACTACTCGCCGTACAACCATCAATTTCTCGCGTACGGAGACTTCGCGCGCGCGCCAAACGAGCTGCGCTTCGTGGAGGCTGACGCCGCGGGGCTGCGCCCAAGATCGAGGCGGCTTTGAAGCTGTGGCGGGACGAGTGTTGCACATACACGCTCAGCACGCTACGCGCCATGGTCATGAGCGAGTTTAATGTGCTTCTCTCTGGGGCCACGATTTCGCGCCACCTCGTGGGCATGTTCTTTACGGTCAAACAGGTAAAATGTGTGAGCTTATGCGTATATTTAAACGGTACGTTTCTAATCACACGTGCTATTTTTATTGTACGACCGACTCGTGTCGAGCCCACCACGTGCAATAGTGAGGTGAACCAGGAGAAGAGGAAGGCTTTTGCCGAAGCTCTTGTCCGCCACAACGATGATGGCGACCTCGTGGTCTATTTCGACGAAACAAATTTCAATTTGTACACGAAGCGCACGCGCGGACGTGCTAAGAAGGGGAAGCCGGCTGTCGTGAAGCTGCCACCTTCGAAAGGAGGTAACCTGCAGATCCAGTGTGCAGTGTCCTCTGCGTTCGGCGTGGTTGCGTACCGTACGCATCGTGACAGCATCAACATGGACACGAACGCTGCGTTCGTGGAGGCACTGTACACTGCGATCAAGGAGGCAGACGTCTACAAGAACGAGTTCGCCGACAAGAACATCGTTGTCGGCTTCGACAACGCCCCAGCGCATTCCCAGACGGAAGCGCTGGTGCCTGCTCCTGACGACCTCATCCTACTGCGCCTCGGACCTTACAGACCGATGTGCAATCCAATTGAAAACTGCTTCAGCGCTCTCAAGGCGCACATCAAGCGGTTCCTGGCGCTGATGCGTGACGAGATGAACCGCCCCCGAACGCAGCCTACAAGCTCAGGCCCACGCATCTCAAAGACCAAAGCTCGCATGCAGCTGCTCCAGCGTGCTGTGCATGTGAGCATGCCGCGTATCACGCAGGCGATGGTGCAGAGGATGGAGCTTCACGCAGCGAAGTTTGTCGTCGCGGCGATCCGCATGGAGGACATGAAGTACGGCTAGTAGTGTTTTTGGCGCACTATACCACTTCACATTGAATGAAGGTTAGGCAGCTTTGTTTGTCAATTTCAGATTTCCGTTTCCTAATTTGGGCTTTCCAAACTAAAACATGCCACCTTTGCTTGTCTAATTAGCTCAGGTTGACCGAGAAAAGGTGTAGTTTTCGGCCCAACGGGGGATATCTTCCTCTGTGACAATGGCTTTTTACGAGTGCGAAAAATCACGAGCACCAAGGTTAGCACTGTGATCTCATTCACATCGTCAGGTTACGAAGCCCTTCATGGTATCGCGTTGGATTCCAGTGGAAACATCTTCGTGCCGCGACTACTGAGTTTGATGTTGTCAAGATCACCCCAGATGGTACCATCACCACGTTTTTAAATGCATCGACCCCATGGGCATCGCGATTGATTCGTCCGACAGCATTTACGTCCTTGACATGCACAGGATCCTGAAAGTCACGGTAACGTTAGATGGCGATGTAAAAGTGGTGGCAGGATCTGGAGCAAAAGGGTTTGTGAATGGATTCGGAGAGTCTGCACGCTTCAGCACTCCCTGGGCGCTGACATTCGGCTCGGATGGCTATTTGTACGTCCCCGACTTGGATAATGACTGCATTCGCAAAGTCGATATCACCACAACAGAGGTCATGACGTACGCTGGTATTTGCCAAACATCAGGGGCTGTAAACGGTCTCACTACGAACGCAACTTTCGATAACCCTATCGCCATTGCAGCGGCAGCCGACAACGTGTTTTACGCAAGTTACGTGTTACGTAACGTAACTGACGGGCCTCAAGGACAACGACTGCGGAAGATTTACACCGCGTAAGCCGCGGAAAACATTTACATATCTCGATCAATTATAGGTGCCTGTAAAAAAATGAAACTCGATATGTCATAACTAATGGGAAGACTTGCTAGCACCCGATTGTTGTCTGCGGTGTTCAATTTGGTTCGGTAAATGCGGCACCAGAAGCACGTCAGCCTTTGAAAGGTACATTGTTTTTGTTGTTCAGTATTTTTCTTAGAAAATGAAAAAAAGTTAAGCAAGCCACAAACCGGTCCTGGATCTGTTCAAAAGCATCACAGCCTTACGAGAAGAAATGCGTTAATATACATGTAAAAGACTTTATCTCAATGGGCTGCTGTCGCGGGTATACCCGTAGGCGGGCTCAGCTAAGCGCGGCTTTTGGGGACAGTTAGCCGTCTAAACCGCAATCAATTCAAGTCAAAGTAAAAGGCTTTATCTCAGCGAAGACCGATTTTGAGGAGGGGGTGGACACAATGGTTTCATTTTATAATATCCTTAGTGTTTAGTTCTTTCTCTGTTAACGGGGTGGTTAACGTCCCAACTTCTAGCATGAATTAGTACCATCGGTTCAGGCCTGGAGATGGCTACAAGGCAGGTACGATGTACACGTCCCAGGATTTTCAGTCTGGACGATGGAGAAGGGTGAAGGAAGAAGAAATGGCGAAGAACGTACGGGGCTACAGCGAGCTGAGAACAAGTGCATTTACTGGGAAGCGCAGGTCGACTGGTGGACGCGCTGGGCGAGCGAACATGATTTGAGTTTGGACGCTGCGAGCAGTGCGAGCGTCCATCTCTCGTTCATGCAAGGGCTGGCCACGCAAGCTGCTCAAGAGAATCGAGATGCACGGAATATTCAAGCGGAGAAGAAGCCTGCGCTTTCACCTCGCGGATCGAAGAAGTTGCCGCATCTGGCAGGGCCCAAAGAGAGAAAATAACGAGTCAAAAGAGTTCAGGCTGCCAGAAGCGGTTGCAATTTACGGCGGTGCACTTTGGGCCTCTTGATCCAGCAGATCGTCTGCTCGACTACTTGTCCGACTGCTAGCTAATACGTCTTTCGCGAACTCTGAGCAGTCTTCGTCGATTCCTAGTGCCTCAAATACTAACTGTAACGGAGAAGCTTCGACGTCCGAGTCTTCTACCACTAAAACCAACGGGAGATAGCTTGGTCCACCATGATCCGACGTCAGCGAAAGAACATCGAAAATCGCTACATCTCCACACTGCTCAAGGTGAGCTGAGACCGTTTGGACGAGAGAAAACCCTGCAAGACCCTGGAGTCGAGCGCCAGTGCGTTGTCGCCGAACTTGCATCGCGTCTGAACCTCCGCTGTTTTCTCTACTGGCACTTAAAATGTCTTGAATGACTTGCTGTACAGCACGCTCGTCTAGTAGAATATTTTCTGACGTGGCAATCACCCGAACTTCGCGGTCGTGATGCCACCCTAGTGACGCATACGCAGAGGAATTGAGCATCAATGCACGCATCAGGTATTCTCTTGGTGGAGCAATCAATACGCCACTCGCTTCATCATCAAAAAGTCCTCCAAGAGAGATAGCTCCAGCCTCCGTCGGTGCTTTATTGCTGTTGAGCTGGCTTGGATGGGGAAGCACCGGTCGAACGTTGCTTTCCACGAGTTTGCACAGCGGACGGTGCAGTGCAGTTGCGAGACCATATTTCACCTGCATTGCAGCCACCCTGTGCTCCTCAAGTTCACCATCCTCTTCAAATTCGTATCCATCAAGAGCTCCATCCCGTACCAGTCGCTCAGCCAACACTGCTAACTGCGGCTCGTGTAGTATCCGATGGAAGTGTTGTTGCGTCTCGGGGTCGTCCATAGTGATGTCAAGCAGTAACTCGCCATCCCAAAGTTCTTGTAGCCGCACGCAGTAAAATACGTCGCCCACGTTGACAACACATTGGTGTGTGAGTGTACTCGGAACGGACATCTTGCCTTGATTAGCTTCGGTATCTTTCTCCTCCGGTCTATCGACTATAAGCTTGTCCTGGTTCTCCACTGACAATCTTCGTCGTCGGACCTGCGCTTCAGTACTCGTTGACGGTCGATCTTCACCTCCAACGCCAACTACTTCCAACTTTGCTGCATTTCCAGCTGATAGCACGATTCGGAGACTGTCAAACAACGGCTCTAGTAGTTCCTCGTGCACGGCAAAAAGCTCAGCGTCATTATTGCTACCACCGTCGTGACTCTGGCTCGGGCGGTAGCTTGCAAACGTTGAGCAGAACGTGAGCAATTGGCGTAAATCCACCTTGGTAGTTAACGCCTCAGTGTCGCAGTCACCCTCCCAGCCCAACACCACAGCTCGAACCTCCAGCCACCAAACCTGAGAAGTTGCTGCAGCGAACGCTTCCTCCACGTCCAACTCCGCTAGAACTGCGTTCTCTTCGTAAGATCCAACGACCGAGAGGTATCGCGTGCCTCTATACACCGTCACTTGCTGCGTATTGTGCTGCTCTTGTTGTGCCACCAGTTGCTCGCGTGGAAGTCTTGAAGCTGCCTCAGGACCACTGGTCTCACATAACACCAAGTGTCCGTTCTTGTATCCAGCGTGTACATGGTCAAGCAGCACTTCCGCCAGCGCTTCTAGCCGCTCACGACGTCGCACTGAATGGTGTGCCAAAAAGCTGTCATGGTTGGGAACGAGCCGCTGAATATCTCGAAGGTGGAACGTGAGGAAGTCGTCCTGCGCTGAACGGGGTTCATACGCCACAAAGTGCACGCTAAAGCCGTCGTCCGGGTCCTCAGGCTCCTCCGCTTCCTCGTAGAGCACTTGCAATACCAGCAGCTGATCACTGATCATCCTTGATCCGGTTGTGAGTTGAGTGCTGCGCTTCAAAATTCCGGGGATGCCACCAGCGGCGCCTAGTGAGTGATACTTGAGGGCATGACTGCTTAAGACCTGCTCTAGCTGCTCACGCATGGCGTCACGTTCTCGACACACGCGCTCCGTCTCGAGCTGAGTGACTCGCATACTCTGCTCGGCGCGCATTGTGCGACTCATCAACGTCTCCATTTTATGTCTCAACGCCTCACGCCCGAGCGAACGCACAGCGAGCTTCAGTCGAGTTTCGAGCTGCGTACGACGCGTATCAGAGAGTAACTGAGCATTCTGCAGTCGCGCTTGTTCGATGACCTCCTCTGAGCGCTGTTGCTCGCGCTCGAGAGCCATCCGCGTCTCCACCAGCTCGGCTGATACGCGTGTAAACCCCGCGGAGATTTCACGCAGCTGACGCGCAAGCTCCAGACTCGTGTTGCGTTCTAGCACCAACTGGGCCTCTAGCGCCTGTGCTCTATCCGCTGCTTCAGTTGTCTGGTGTCGAAGTTGCTCTTGCAATGTTGATAGTGAGGCCTTCGCCTGTGATAGAGCTCGTTCAAGGGCGAAGCTGCGCTCCCTGTACGATTTCTCCTCTGGATTCGCTGGTTCTCCTGCTTGCGGGGGCTTGAGGAACGAGCTTCGCACTGTCTTCAGCGTCGGTGAAGTAGGTCCAGCCTCCGAGAACTCCGACGCCTGGGCAAGAAGCTCGAGCTGCTTTACAGCACTGTCAGCTTGAGCTTGCGCCTGGTTCCTCTCGCTCTCCATAGCCTCTAGAGCTTGTTCCAACTGTGCAATGCGCTCCTTCAACGCTCTTTGCTCTCCATAGCGACGATGCATTTTCTCGTGGTAGGCTGCAGCATCAACCTGCCGGTTCACAGCGTGTGAACGCGCCGCATATTCCTGCCACAGCTGCTGCATAATAACTGGATCGGGCCCAGCCACCGCCTTGCCGTCCTCTGTTCCTCGACTCTTGAGGTTCTCGTCACCTGTAATCGTTGCTGGCGACGTAGGCCGAGACGCGTTACTAGGAGATCCAGACAACGCACGAGAACGAAAACTTCCAGCGTTGACCCGGGGGTCGGATCTCGACGGTCGTCTAGGCGCTCCATTGGCTGGCGGAGTCGAAGGCGCCCTTGGAGATATCACCGTCGCAGCTTCATCCTTCTCCTGTCGGTCGTCCATCTGATCCCCATTACTCGAAGTCGCTGCTGCACCTTCAACTGCACTTGCATCGGGGCCTTGCGTACCTGGTCGGACGTGTTCGTGGCCTGGAAGCAGAGGGAACACGACGCCTCGCTCCTTGTCCGAGACGGATCCATGCTGGTCAACGTCGATATCTTGCGACGCTTGTGTCGAGGCAGCTCGATGGCGCGGGGTCCTGCCGTTCGTGTGCCAGCCTTTGCCCTTCTGGAAGGGCTGGATGTTGCGATACCCCGTGGGCATCAAGGTCATCAACGGCGACAGGAGGATCGGATCATTGTCTCCTGCCCTTGGAGGTGGCAGAGGTCGAGACGGCGGCGTGCTCATGACCGCGAGCGTCCTTTGCGCTAGGATAGGGACACCAGCACACGACGCTCCCGTTACGCGCCTGCGTCTCCTGGCGGCGGATGTTAGGATAGCGCCTCCTCCCCAATTAGTCAGTTGTGGGGCGTCTGAGACCCCTGAACGTGGATCGCTCAGTACTCGATGAAGCGGGGCACCGCGCGAGATTCCAGCGGCGATGCTGCCTTACGGGAGCTGGAGCGTGCTCTGGACGCATTCATGGCCACCCACGTCGCCACCGCCGCCAATGCACTCGCGACTATGGCCACCAAGAGTGGAAGTGAAGAAGTCCCGGACCTGAACAAACCTTTCATCGATGAAGACGACGGAGCTGTCGACCAAGTGATTCAGAAGGAGGTATCAGCAGAGATGGCCAACTTCCAGCGAGACTTGAAGCGTCTGCAGTGTCTGAGCTCCGTGATCACCAACACCCGACGAAGACGAGGGCCTTCCAGTATCGTGAGTGTTGTGAGGCTGCTGCTCAGTTGGTTGCAAGCCGTCGAGAGCTCCAGCGCAGCGGCTGCAGCTTCATCGAGTGCCGTCGTCGGTGGTGCGTTGCCTCCTCCTTCAGCGGCTGAAGCTGCTCGCGCAGCAGAACTGGCTCAACAGCAGTCGCCGATCGATCCCGTGGCCTCGTGGCTTGTAGCGACGTCACTAAGGATCATATTCCGACCTCCTCATACGACTTTGAACGTTGAGATCAGCTCTACCGAGCGAGCAGTGATTGATGAACTCGTCGCTCAAACAGCGGCTAGATGTTTCCTGGCGTTCCAGCGCGCATGGCAAGCGGATGAAGAGAGTCAACGTCGCGCTCGAGCCGAAAGTTCCGGCACCTTGTTCTCCTACCTAACGATGCGGAAGGCTAAGCCGAAGTCTCACAGCAGTCCTGGCCCTGCGAACGCGTTGGCCGTATGCTTGGTTTGTACAACTGAAGCTGGGATAGCCTGGGGCCATGTCTTGGGCCTTGCCGTTTGTCTCGCGCCCGACGTCTCTCGGATGAAGCTGCAGAACGAAATTCTAGCTCGAGCTGCAGTCTGGAACGCCACCAAACCATCGACGGGGAGTGGGGACATTGCCCAGCATCCGTACCTGAAGCACTTGAGCAACATTCGACTTGGACTCGCACCCAGCCAAGCTGCTCCTAATGCAACGCTGAGCTCGCGTATGTCGGAAGCTGCTCGATGGCTACGCGTGGTGATGTCCTTGCTGCTGAAGCCCCACCGATCTCACGTACGCAGTGCGTGTGCGCACCTCATCTCTCAAATGCTCATACGAGAGCTCTATCTCCTTGATCGACTTGAACTCAGCGTGTTGTACACGTCCACGGGCAGTGACTGGAGCCGTTGCATCAGCGACCTCCACGCCGCAGCTCTACGACTGACGGATTGTGCCAAGAAGAAGGGAAGAGGACGGGCGCAACAACATCTCGAGGCATCGGCGTGGTCTCTTCGAGCTGTGGTGCTGGCGCTCGCTCCGGGTGAGATATTCACAAGGTACTGGAACGACGATACCCTCGCGCTGCTGAGACTGCAGCAGCAACTTAACCAGGACTCCAGCGCTGGAGGTATCGCAACGTACAATGTGTTACCGAGTCTGGAGTTGAGCTTCAAGTACATGATGCACCGCCACTTCTTGCTGCGCGACTCGGGAGCAGCGAAGACTGGAGCGCCGTCGAGTTCCGACTGCGAGGGGACCATCAACACGACGCAGGCCTGGGTCTTCTTCTCGCTTCAGCGTTTACGACCACAAGCTCCGAACTGTACAGCCACCAGCAGCTTTACCGCTCTTAAAACGATAGCGTTGCCCGCTTTGGTGCACGTATCACGCGCCATAGCGGCGTACAACATGCCCTGCACGGTACAGAATCATCTCCGTCCGCTACTGTCGGAGCCTGTACGAGTCGGTGACCCGCAGATGCTGATCGGACTCGAGGCTCTCGCTGATCTGCTATCGCGGAATGAGTCTGACGATAAAACCCGGATGTCGTTCCGAGTGAATAGGAGCGACCTCCTCGCCAGTAGACAAATGATCGGCGAGCTCGTAGGTCGCGTGCTTCTTGCGTGCAGCACGCAGATCGGACACAAACTATTGAGTGAGATCCCAACCACGACGAAGAGCAGGGATAAACTGCAGCTTGGGGACGATGGAGACGGGGATGACGAAGAGCACTGGAAGGACCCGACACAGGCTGTGGCAGTGGCGACTTTCGCGGCGGCGTTGGGTTTGATGCCACCACTGTACGCGCATTTGGGTCTGAGCGTTGAGCAGAAGCTGCGGCTTCTTGTGCGTACCAGCATCAACGCGGAACCAGCAGTACAACGTCGCGCCCACGACGCTCTCCTCGCTCTTATCGGACCACACAGCTCCCACTCGGGCGAGCCTCCACCACCTGGCGCTGGAATGGTTGTGCGTGAACTGACCGATCACATCATGCGGATGAACGCCAACAACCCCGCGGCGGTCAGCGACGCGGCAGGAGCGATCGTCATTTTGAGGTTACTGAGCGAAGTGCTGGATCCATCCAGAGCCGCCATGACACGCTGGGAGGGCCCTCAAGACCGATACGCGGCGTTAATCCAGGCGGAGGCCGTCGCCGTTTACCTTCTTGCTCGCGGAGACGACAACATTGAAGCTGAACAATTGCTACGACTAACGGCATTGGACACGCTCGAAGCCGCACATAAGGCGCGCTTGGCGTGTTGCGAGCAGCCTGCGATACGAAGCTCAGTCCAGCTGCCGCTAGTCGACCGACCAAGCGTGTGGACGCTGTTTGGTGACCTCGACTGCGACTTGACCACGGCGTTCTTCAGCTTTAACCCGGAGACACCGCAGGACCTACAACGAGACCAATCTGTAGACAAGCACTCAACCCTCCGGCGCTTGATCCTCGACACCACCGACCGTCACAGCTTCCGATTGTCGCTCTGCCTCGCACGGGTCTTCAGAAGCCTCGCGAGACGTGCTCCTGACGTGATCGCATACATCTGGACCGATGTGGTTGATAAGGTGGCCAAGTTGGAGCCTGTGCTGTCCGTGACGCCGGTGCCAGGCGACTCCGTCCAGCTAAACCAGCGAGAGCTTGCTCGGTGGAGGAACCTGGCGTTGTTGGCCACGGTGTCGGCGTGTCCAATCCTTCAGTCACCGACTCGCAAGACGGATTTGTCTTCATTCTCCTCTGAAAATGGGTCCGAACCCCCAAGCGTGGCCCCGTCCGCGATGGTCGCAACCCTCGTACGCCAACTCGCTTGTTATCTTCGTAGCACCAATGTCGGACAGCGAAATGCTGCAGTGTTGGCGTTGGGCCACGCCGGTTCTGTGGCACTTCCGACACTGCTGGAGGTTCTCGCTCGGCTTGAAGGCGAGGTATTCACGGCACCTTCTAGCAACGGGGAGCCAGACGCGTCGGGCGGGAACGCAGTGACTCCAAATGCTCTGCAGCGCATGCGCAGCCCCAGGCAGGCAAAGCTGCCCAAGAAGAAACTGCTCGAGCTGCAGCACGTGCGGACTGCGCAGTTCAGTCTGCAATGGGCCGTTGGTCGATGTTACCGGATTTTGTTGGAGTCTCGAACCCGTGAGCGCGATGATGAAGAAGAACTCGAGCCGGGAGGTCCCATGGCGGAGCGTCTGCGTCGAGCTGTCTCGGCATTTCTAGCCAAAATGACGACTACGTTTGAAGACGCCGCAGTTTCTTCCAGTGATCTCAGCGAGGCGAGTGATGGATCGTTGAGTTTCAACTCATCAACGCTGGTACTCGAGGAGAACCCAGTGCTGTTGATGGTGCAGCTAGATTTCATCGCACTTTTACGAGCACTGCTTCTCCATTCAAACGCAGCCGCGAAACCAGTATTACAGCTTCCCCACGACAAGTTAGCAGCCCTTCTGCTGAGTTGGTGCGGATCCTTTGACAAGGATCTTGCTGGAGCTGCAGTGTCAGGATATCTCCGTTCGGGTTTCGTGGCCCCAGAAGCCGGTTGCGAGCTTTACTCTCACTGGATGAAACAGTGCGATGTCCACACCGCTCGAGATGGGAAGTTAGTCTTCCCATGGATCTGGATCGATAGCCAACATATCTTAGTTGGTACGGGAGGATCTGCCAGTGAAGCTTACTTAGCGTCTCGAAGTGTGGCCCAGTACTTCATCTGCCATCGAGCGTTCTCGACCTTGGCAGAACTCCTTCGCAGTAGCTTAAAGTCTGCAGATGGAACTGGAACTTGGGACGGCGATAGCGTAGCGACGTGGCTTGACGCGTGCTTCAGCGTGGACGGCGTCATGTTCCCCCACTTCAACGACCTACATCGACTGGCACGACGAGCACTGCACGTTCTACTGGAGTTGCCCCCTGGGAGCGCCCGATTCAACCACGTGGTCAAGCGCTGCCTCGAGAAAACTACCTATCCCTTCTCAAGCGCAGACAAGTCCGCAGTTCGGGTAGCTCGACAGTATCTTGAAGCGCTCGGAGCCTCTAATGAGGTAATGAGCTTCTTCCAGTCACTGCTCCTTCGCTTGCAAGAACGACATGGTGATACTAAAGACGGTGAGGAGTCCTACCTTGCTGTACGCCTTCTTCACGTGCTGTTGCTCCACGTGGGCGTTCAGCTTGATGATAAGCTGGTGCATCAGCACCGTCAGGTAGCGCTGGATATGGTCGCTGCACTCGTTTGTGAGCCTGACGCAAGCTGCGACGATGACGAGTCTGCAGCAACTCGATGGGGATTGCAGGGATACTACAGCCCAAACCTTGAAGGACTGGTCGCTGGCCGGTTGCAGGTTAGCGTGTCAGCGCTGTTGGCGTCGAGATTTTCGGTCCTCAGCCTGCGTGTGAGTCTTGCAGTATTGCGTTCGATGCCAGCTAACACGCCTCAGGTCGGTGACGACGTAGCACAGCAGCGACAAATGTTAGCCGCAGTGTTGCCCTGGCTGGCTGAAGTACCGCTGTGGACGCCCAACGAACCGAGCAATAGATCTGCCGAACTGCTCGACTTGCTGTTTGGCCTCACGACCGCCTATGGGGGCAGTTGTGGGGAGCAACTTGACCATATCTGGCTTACACTCGCGTTTGCCAGCACCAGAGGCGACGACACGAACCTCGGAGAAATCGTCAACTTCTTGTTCCGACAGCAGCGTAAGAGTCAGCTACCCTCCGAGACGGCGAAGACGGTCATGTGGTGGCTGTGTCGATGGCAGGACGCAGCACTTGATGTGCTGCGGTTGTTGCTGCTGCAGATTCCGTTGATGGCTTCAAAGGAACCAGATCCTAGCGAAGTTGCGACCGCGTTGGACGAGTTGACGGCGCTTGTGACTTTGGCCAGCGACACGAGTTGCCATCTACTTCAGTCTGGAGCAAACACTTCCAATGCCGACGTGCGAGCGTTAGCTGTTCATCTGGTCCACATCGCACTCATGACACTGTTTGCGCTGCTGGAAAGTGACAACATCGACGAAACCGCGTCAAACAGCATCACGCAGCACTGCCACGTTCTGCTTCATTCTGTTCTCCCGCTACTGGAAGCGCCACGTGGTCTACTTGCTGCGGCGTTAGCTCTGATCAAATCTTCGACGTCACGAATCAATGCCGACAAGAGAAGCAAGCAACCTTCTTCGCGGGTGCAGCTTGAGGAGTTCCTGGAGGCTCTGCGCGCTCTCGCCGTGTGCTTGTCGGCCACCGAAACCCAGATCTGGAGCGAACTGTGCGTCCAAGAGATTGCGATGACCATTTCCCTCGAGACTTCTCCAACGTCCGAGAGTCTGGGAACTCTTAGACGACCCTCACCGCCTCATGAAGTCTGCATCCGCTTCGCCTTGGTGGCTTACACCCAGTTATCTCCGCGCTTCCAAGGGGATATTCTTCTGTCGGTGCTGACCTTACTCCGACAAACGCTCACCGCTGGCGTAGAAGACAATCGGCTGTCGAGATCGTTGTCACTTGCTCGAGAATGCCTAGCTCTGCTTGCGATGTTGATTCGGAGCATGCCAGTGTCCAGACTGGTGCTGTATCCTCAAGTATTCTGGGTAGCGCTTGCTCTACTTACGCATTGTCGGCAGCAGCGTGACAACGCGCCGAGTAGCGGTCACTCGCTGCATGACGGAGCTCTGGAAGTCTTGGCAACACTCTGGGATCGCACTCCATTTTCTACGCATCCCGTGCTGCAGGACGTCATTCGGGGCACACGACCGGCTCAGTGGGAATCCACCACTGCCCGCAACTCCGTCCTCATGGAAATTGTACGTTGTGTATACACTGACGAGGGGGTTGACAGTCGCGAACGTGCGCTGGAAATGCTGAGTAAGGCGGTCTTGCTGGTACCCCGCGACTTGCTCGGCGTATCAGTCCGCGAATACCTCGTGATCTGCACACTTGCCTTGCTACCTGCACTTGTGATCCCGTCGACGGAGCCAAGCAACTCGAGAAAGGAGGCGAACCTGGAATACTACGCTCGGGATGATCTGGTAGTGCTGTGGCAATCCGCTGGAGCTGCTGAAGCGTACGATCTACTTGTGGGACTGCTCCAAATGCCAGAGTTCATCTTGTCTGAACGAATCAATTCGAGGAAGCTGGCAGCCACGTTCATGTCGATATTCGTTCCTGCATTGTACAGCTTGGAGCAGGAAGAGGACGCCACCGAATTCGACGGCTTGAAGCTGAGCTTGGAAGTCCTCGTGGCGTGCTTGCCCCAACCTGCCGGATCGCAGTCGAATGAGGTAGCAAAATTGGATTCAACCGGTACGGATCACAACGACGAGCGATGCAACTTCGTCTTCGTCCTGCTGGAAGAACTGCTTCGAGACATTCTCAAGCGGAAACAGTCAACCTGGAGACCCGTTCCGGAGCTGGACGCAGCGCTGGCGAGACTGCTTCGAAGCCCAAAGAATGAGCGACAATGGCGCGCGTCCGTGCGAGTGCTCAGCTGGGTGGCGGAGTTGGCCAAGATGACGGGAGCCACTGGGACTTCTGTGTCTCCGTTGCCTATCCCATCAGCAGCAAGAAGAAGTCTACCTGGTGGTAAATCGTCGGAGATGATAACATCACTCGGACGCATTGCAGAATCTGAGGATGATCCTGGGAACCACACAGCAGCCGGGGATGCAAGCACACTGAAGAAGACCCCGTCAACCAGAGCGTTGCAGCGATTTGCGTCTCCACGATCTCGAAGCAGTGGCAGCATCAGCAGGAATAGTGGCGGCAACAACAACCACGAACTGCCCAGGATACCGGAACCTTCGTCAACGAAGAAACATCAACTTTCCGAGCAACCCGGTAGCGAACACGAACTGTCGAGTGACGGCCAGCCCACAGCAGACGCTTGAGCATGTTAGTCTGCTGCTGCTGGGCCTACAGGTCATGAAATACAGGCATATCATTAAGTAAGAGCTTGGGAAGAACAGGATACAGACTGCGAAATACAACAAACGTGTTAATCAAAGCATGTTGGCACCACGCAGCCATTTCTAGTCCAGCAAAGCCTCGTACCGAGGGCTATGCTGGCGGAGCCGCTCTGCGTCGGGTCTGAATCTCATCGTCCACTCGGCTATCTTCACGTCTCGAATCCTTTATACCTCTATGCCCACAGCTCCTGGATGTAGCGGTGGTCGTCCTGCAGCTTCTTGAGCGTAGCCAGCGCCTCGTCCGCAGACTGGCCGCTGAACTTCTCGATGATCTCGTGCAGCACCTTGTGGACGTCGTTGCCCATGCTCGTGGCACCACACACGTAAATGTACGCGTCGTGGTCGCGAATAAGGTCCCAAGTGGCCTGGCCATTCTGCACCAGTAGGTGCTGCACGTACACCTTCTTCTCCTGCTCGCGAGAGAACGCCAAGTGCAGCTCACTCAGCACGCCGCTCTCCTGGAAGCGCTCGAGTTCGTCCTTGTAGATGAAGTCCTCGTCGCGACGGCGGCAGCCGAAGTACATGATGGACTGGCCCACTTCGATGCCATCCTCCTTCTGCTTGGCACGCTCGTGCAGGAACGCACGCATGGGGGCGATACCAGTGCCCGGTCCGATGAGGATGATAGGCGTGAGCGGGTTCTTGGGCAGACGGAAGGTCGACGCGCGCATGAAGATGCGAGCGCGAGGCCACTCGCGCGGCTTCTTGGAGCCCTGCTCACCAGGACGGCTGTCGCGTTTCTTCTTGTCGTCCGTGTGGGCCTCCAAAGGCTGCAGTCTGCCCAGGTAGTTCGAGCACACGCCGCGGAACACGCGGCCGTCGCTCTTCTTGCTCTCGATCAGGCTCACCGTGGCGTGCACACGCTGCGGGTTGACGAGACTCGACGACGAGATGGTGTAGTAACGCGGCAGCAGGAACGGCACGATGTGCAGCAGCGCCTGCACCGACACCTTGACGGAGCGGAAGTGCTCCAGAACATCAACGAACGAGCGCTCGTCCTCGTGGATCCACTTCTGATACTCGTCCTTGCCCTCCTTCGAGGCCAAGCGCACGAGCTGCGCGCGTTCATCAGCGTTCGCCGCAAAGAACGCAAGCTGCTTGAGCGGACCCTTGCGCGGGGCGCTGTTGATGGCCAGATAGCGCGTGAGAATCTCTCCGATCGTGCAGGGCGACGGGAACGGGAACTCGCAGTGCAGGTCCTCGCCCACAGGCTTGAGCGAGACCCACTGGTCCAGGTCGTAGTCCATGCGCTTGGCCAGCTGCTCCACCACGCGCGTCTCGTTCTCCGCCAGCACCGCCAGGTTGTCCGCCGTCTCGTACGTCACGCCGGTGCCACGCAGGTCCAGCTCCACGTGCACCGTCGAGCCTCCCTCAGTGGACGGACGCAGCTCCCTGTTCACCACCACCTTGGCGCTCTTGGCCGTGAAGAAGTGCTTGGTCGAGGCCTTCATCTTGACGTCCTTGGCCGCAGCAGCCTTCGCCAGCTTCTCCGCCTCGGACGCGCGGATCTCCACCAGTTCGTACTCGTACTCGGGGGCCGTCAGCGTCTCTCCGTCCACGTCCTTCGCCTCTGCGTCCTCTTCCTGGTCCTCGCCAGCAGCGATGAACTGCTTCCGCAGCGCCTTCCAGAGCGGCTCCTTCCACTCGTCAAAGTCCTCGTCCAGCGTGGCGTCGTCGTCGCCCTCTCCGTAGTGGAACATCCTCTGGGCGCCGTGGCCCTCCAGGAGGCGGTCCACCAGCCGCCCCATCTCGTTGTAGTGCTCGTACTGCGTGTTGCCCAGGCCGAAGACCGTGTACTTGACGCCACTGAGCGCGTTCTCGCCCAGCGCCTGCTCCTTGTCCTTCAAAAAGTCGATAAAGTCCACGGCGTTGTCCGTCGGGTCGCCCTCTCCGTACGTAGCCATGACGAAGACCACGAGCTTCTCGTCCTTGAGCTTCTGCGCCGCGTCGTAGTCCTCCAGGTCGATGGCGTGCGTCTGGAAGCCGGCCTTGCGTCCCTCCTTCTTGAGCACCTCAGCGAAGCCCTCGGCTGTACCCGTCTGCGAGCCGAACAAGATGGCTACACGGCCGCCGGGGTACTCGGGGCTCTCGTCAGCGGCGCCGGCGGTGGGGGCGGAGGCGGACGTGGCGGAGGAGGCCGAGGGCTCGGCCGCCGCCTTGTACATCTTCATCTGCTGGCCGATGCGCAGCATCTCCTCGGCCAGCTTGTCCTGCTTGGGCTTGGGCTCGCGCAGGAAGAGCACGGCGGTGGCCAGCACGGCCAGCAGCGAGCCCACGACCACGTACGTGTCCGTCATGTAGCTGGCAACAGACGCGCGCTCGGCTCGGCGGATTGCGGAATGGCTGCACGCCTGCCACGCACTTTTGAGTGAGTTTGGAGTTTGGACCGCGCGGTCGGGGTAGAAACGTGTGCGGGTTGGTGGCACCAAGGAGGGAGGTGCTTCCCGCTTGTTGTCTGCTTGCAAACGAGTTTCATTCGCAGCGATTCGGAGCGAATGGTGGTGGACGGAGCGAGGTCTTTGCTCGACTTGACACAATTGAAAGGGGTCGAGAGGGAGGCGGCAGGGCTGGAGAGAAGCGCCTTTGCGTATTTGTATTCGAATCTGCGCTGTGCGCGATGAAAGTTTTTTTGTTGGGAACGAAGCCGGCAACACGTGGAAGGCTTCCCACTTGGCCAACGCTGCTGATGACGGCGTCCATGCATGCGTTGCACTGGGGCTGATTCGTTGCCTACGCGGTACCTTGACACGTCATGTGGACACCCACTTCAGATGCTGCCAACCGGACGCAAGGTTGAAGCAAAAAAAAAAACACTTCAACTCAGTGGCGCCGATGTGCCCGCAGTTTTTCCAACTCCCACAAGGAGAATCATTACAATAGCTCTGCGGCCTATAAATCGAGTGTTAGCTCTTCCACCAGGTTGGGTTTTGCGAGGCTCGAACATACCAAATTGCATGGCCGTCAACATAATCCCATGAAAAGACAGCGTGAGCGGGTTGAAAGTGATTAGCGGTGATTTCATATAATACCCGAAGCAATTTCATCGGTTTATTGTGTCCACGTTCCTCTTATCCTTTGTAGAGCTTCCGTACTCGCGGCTTATCCGTCCATTCAGCCACGTAAAACACACCATCAGCCGCAGCTGCGATGGTCCGGGGGGAATCAAACCTGGCGTTCTCACCAGTGCCGTCCGAGTATTCCTGCGAGGTGCAGCTACCCGCGTGTGTGCTCACCTCCGTGGTGGTGAGGCTGATTTTTCGGATGCAGCCAATCCCTATATCTGCGAGGTATAAATCGCCATCCGACCCAATCGCCATCGAAGTTATGCTACTGAATCGCGCGGAAGTACCGACGCCATTCGCAAAGCCTGAAGTCTCGGACCCAGCCACCACCGACATTACTCCGGCTGGCGTGAATTTAAGCACCATGTGCCCGTTCTTGACCGCAGCGTAAATGTTATTCGACGAATCGATCGCAATAGCTATCATGTCAGTCACAGTCGCAAAGGTGCTTACAACCCCATCAGGGGTAATCTTGGTCAGGTTCGTGTGTGCCACGTACACATTCGAGCTGGAATCCAACGCGATGCCCCATATTAACGGATCAGCGGTACACAAGGCGAGGGTGTCGTTGGAAGTGACTTGCTGCACCACATTGTAGTCCGCCACAAAGAGATCGCCGTTGGTGCTCAAAGCAAGAGCGCGCGTTTGCTCGAAATTGTCGTATAGGCGCGAAACAACACCGTCTTCAGTCAGCTGGAAAATGTTGCTTTCACCATCGGCTATGTAGATAGATCCGTTGGGTGCTACAACCATCCCCCAGATCACGGAAAAAGGCACGGAGCTGGAATCGTCGCCTAATATTGTCGACACGTTGACCAGGGGAGAACCATACATGTCGGAATCAGCGCTAGAACCCGACCCGGTGCTGGAACTACTCGTAGATGAGGATGGCTTCAAACCCACAACGATTCCAGCGGCGATGCCAGCTATCACAACAGCAAGAACCACCGCCCCGATTATCTTGTACCGTCGTGGAATTGCTCGGTACCCTTTTAACGTCGGAGATTTCGTTGGCGCCCCGTGAGCGTGTGGCGTCGAAACAAGTACAGTTATCTGGTCAGCTTGAACTCCCACAACAGCATTGATTAGTGTTGCGATAGCCGGTAGTTGGCTTCCCAACGATTTCAACCCTTCCAAAACTTTATCCATGGTTGGGCGTTGGTCTGGTGCGGGGTCACAGCAGTGAGTGATAAGCTTCCAAGCACCATCGCTGATAGATTGGACGTTTCGGATCGGCAGTTCGCGTGCCAACTTACACGCTCGCAGCTCTTCGTCGCAACTGATGTCGGAATACGGCGACACCCCAGCAAGAGCGTGATAGAGCGTCATTCCGAACGAGTAGACGTCCGATTTACTGTTGGGTAGCATCCCCTCCACACACTCCGGCGCCAAATAGCGCACAGCGTCCGTGATTTCGATCCCCGCCTCTGCTGCCGTCCCATTCACGAGCCGCCGGGATTTCAGTGCGCTCCAGTCAAAGCTGCGGTCGAAGTCGCAGACTTTCGCTTGCGGGTCAGCTCTTCCCGTGACCAGGATATTATCACACTTCAAGTCTCCATGGACGATCCCCTTCGAATGCATCTTGATGATCGCTCGAGCAGCTTGAGTGAGAATATCGATGCTTGCCTGGCATCGACCGACCCCTTCTTGTCGGAGAAACTTATCGAGTGATCCCAAATCACAGTACTCCATCACGATAAAGGGAGTTGCTGTAAAGTAACAAGCACCGTAGAAACGGCAGACGTTGTTGAAGTGACTTAGTCGTACCCACAGCTTCATTGTGTCGAAGAACTTTTGCTTTGCTGCCTCCGATCGGTGCACATTGGAGTTGAAAACTTTCACCGCCACGGGAGTACCATCTTCCAGCATTCCTTTGTATATCTTGGCATCTCCACCAAACCCAATGATCGTCGACATGTCGATGTCAACTTCGTCCTCCGTAATATACCAGTCCGGAAGGTTCTTAACCTCATCTTGAACCGCGCGACTCGAACTTGCCCATAGTTTCTCCTTCATCACATTCAGCACCAAGTCGTTCGTCTCCAGTGGATTCTGCATCATGGCTTCGTTGCGTCGCCCCATGCGAGCAATAATCGCCAGAATTTCCTTCTGGTTGTCGGCGTCGCTCATGGCCTTCATCACTTCGGGCGAGTCGATGAACTTCATGTAGCGATTCGCTCGCTCTTCAGACTGGTCCACGTGGCCGTAGGTGACACTTCCGTTGATGGCGCACTCGGTTGTGACGCACTGCACCAACTGCCCAGCGGTCTCCTTCACACTTGCGCTAACGGTGTCCAAGTCGCTGTGGAACACGAGCTGCTTGAGGATGTTTTGCTCCAGAAACTTCTTCATGACGCGGTCGTACTCCTTCACCTCCGTCTCGAACCTCGTGATGATTTTCTGCAGCTCCGTCGTGAGTTTGCTTTTGTGGTGGACACGCTCCAGCACTTGTAGCACCCAGCGGAAGTAGGCCACGTCCTTCTCGATGTTGGCAGCCTGCGTCTTGATGGAGGACGCGGTCTCCTGCATCCCAGTCAGCAGCTCTGCGACCTCACTGCAGATTTTGCCGAGCTCGAAGGCGCTGTTGATGAGGATACCCGATCCTGGGAGAACTGCATTGGCCGTGGCCACTGCGGCGGTCTGCACCATGTCCATCATACTTGTCGTCTTTGCCACGTAAGATCAGAGGGAAAGGATACCTGAAGCAGTGAGCGTCCACAAACTCCCTGTTTCTTCGCTGAACAGGAACAGAAGACGCTCTGCTGAAGAAGAAATGCGGTCACGTCGACTTTTGAGCCGTGAACGGACTATTATACGTTGCGCATGGAGCATCGCAAGTCGTTGCGGAACTACCGACATTTTTAACTGTAATCCATTGTGCTTTCGCGTTTACAGACGGTCGCGTTCTTACTTTCTGAGCTTGTCCTATTCTTGTGAAAAACTGTGTGAAGCTGACAATTCTATCAGGTCGGAATGGTACAATGCACGCGAGGTGCCCCCCCCCGGGGTTGATTCGCAGACCCCACTCACTAGTTCCTACTCACGATATCAGTACCGCTCTGTGCGTGATTAATAACAGGAAGGCAGGATGGTGGACGCATCGTTTCGCTGCGCGGTGAGCGCCACATTAATAAAGTTGCCTTACTGGCGCCCAGGGTTGGCCAGATGCGGCCCCGATCCAACAAATATCAATACGAAGACAGTCATTTCAGCTTACAAGTAGCCTTTCAATAAAGGTCGGACTTGAGTAGCGGCGCAGTTGCTCTCCAACCTGGTAATCCACACGTAGCTCACGCTTGATATTCTGCCCCTCCCTCTTCTCTCTAAGCGTAGCACCCGCCACTACACCTAATCCTGCAACAGGTGCCAAGACTCCATTTGCCTCACAGTGGTCATCCTACAGCTACCATCGAAGTAGGATACTGTACCCTGCTGGTCGGTCACGCCAGCCGGATATATTCCGCAGTTGCATTTTTACCAATCGCCACTTTCAAGTTGCCATCGCAGGCAGATGCTCCGTGCCATCCGAGTTTCTTAGCCGAGCCGGACGCCAGCCCCGCTGACACGGTCGCGAGTGTGACAGCATGGACTGCTGGAGGTGCTCTATTCCCCCATGAGGCAGGGGATACAGCAGCAACCCATTATGATATCAAAGTCCTGCGCAAGTATGACAGGATCGCAACAGTCAATTCGGTAAAGAAGGTGACCGTGGGGTGAACAGCTTGATGCGGGTTGCAGCTGGTGCTGGTGGATATTGGCGAACACCAGGCGCCGGTACCAAACTCATCGCGGCCGGCTTCTCTTGGCTCAGTTTTCAATTTGCATCGCCGTTGCCAGCGATCCATCTACGCAGCAGCGTCTAGTGTGGTTCACCGTTCGTCCAGTCCAAGTCCCAGTCCCCCGTCCAGTCCTCAGTGTATTTGTCCAGCATGAACCTCACCAAGATCATCGCCCACCTCGCCATTATTGCCGCTGCGATGGCCCCGCTTGCCGACGCCGGTGGCAGATTCAGCCAGCAGGCCCAGCAGTCGATCGTCTCCAAGGGGAAACCAGTGTTTGTGATCCCGGTCCCGGTGACCTACGCGCCCACGGTTACGCCTGCTCCGACGACCAAGCCTCCGGCTTCCCCAGCCCCGACGCCCTGCGCGACGACTAAAGCACCGGCTCCGACTCCTTGTCCTACGACTACAGCACCCGTTGCGGTTCCTGCCCCGACGACAAAAGCACCAGTCACGATTCCGGCCCCAACTCCCTGTGCCACGACCGGTGCCCCCGCGACTACTTCGGCTCCAACTCCTTCTCCTACTTCGACCCAGGCTCCCACGCCGGCCCCAACCACCGCTTTGCCAGTAGCAACACCCGCACCGACACCATGTGAGACCACACCAGCACCGGTTGTTACTCCAATTCCAACTCCGGCACCGACTCCGGCTCCGACGGCCGCGGTGGAGACGCCGATCCCGACGCCGGAGGCCACGACTGGAGGCTCCAGTGAGACGCCCGCGCCGACCTCGACTCCGGAGGCCACCACCGTTCCGGACACGCCGATCCAAACCACGCCGGACACGCCGGCACCGACTCCGGCTCCGACGACCGCGGTGGAGACGCCGATCCCGACGCCGGAGGCCACGACTGGAGGCTCCAGTGAGACGCCCGCGCCGACCTCGACTCCGGAGGCCACCACCGTTCCGGACACGCCGATCCAAACCACGCCGGACACGCCGGCACCGACTCCGGCTCCGACGACCGCGGTGGAGACGCCGATCCCGACGCCGGAGGCCACGACTGGAGGCTCCAGTGAGACGCCCGCGCCGACCTCGACTCCGGAGGCCACCACCGTTCCGGACACGCCGATCCAAACCACGCCGGACACGCCGGCACCGACTCCGGCTCCGACGACCGCGGTGGAGACGCCGATCCCGACGCCGGAGGCCACGACTGGAGGCTCTAGTGAGACGCCCGCGCCGACCTCGACTCCGGAGGCCACCACCGTTCCGGACACGCCGATCCAAACCACGCCGGACACGCCGGCACCGACTCCGGCTCCGACGACCGCGGTGGAGACGCCGATCCCGACGCCGGAGGCCACGACTGGAGGCTCCAGTGAGACGCCCGCGCCGACCTCGACTCCGGAGGCCACCACCGTTCCGGACACGCCGATCCAAACCACGCCGGACACGCCGGCACCGACTCCGGCTCCGACGACCGCGGTGGAGACGCCGATCCCGACGCCGGAGGCCACGACTGGAGGCTCCAGTGAGACGCCCGCGCCGACCTCGACTCCGGAGGCCACCACCGTTCCGGACACGCCGATCCAAACCACGCCGGACACGCCGGCACCGACTCCGGCTCCGACGACCGCGGTGGAGACGCCGATCCCGACGCCGGAGGCCACGACTGGAGGCTCCAGTGAGACGCCCGCGCCGACCTCGACTCCGGAGGCCACCACCGTTCCGGACACGCCGATCCAAACCACGCCGGACACGCCGGCACCGACTCCGGCTCCGACGACCGCGGTGGAGACGCCGATCCCGACGCCGGAGGCCACGACTGGAGGCTCTAGTGAGACGCCCGCGCCGACCTCGACTCCGGAGGCCACCACCGTTCCGGACACGCCGATCCAAACCACGCCGGACACGCCGGCACCGACTCCGGCTCCGACGACCGCGGTGGAGACGCCGATCCCGACGCCGGAGGCCACGACTGGAGGCTCCAGTGAGACGCCCGCGCCGACCTCGACTCCGGAGGCCACCACCGTTCCGGACACGCCGATCCAAACCACGCCGGACACGCCGGCACCGACTCCGGCTCCGACGACCGCGGTGGAGACGCCGATCCCGACGCCGGAGGCCACGACTGGAGGCTCTAGTGAGACGCCCGCGCCGACCTCGACTCCGGAGGCCACCACCGTTCCGGACACGCCGATCCAAACCACGCCGGACACGCCGGCACCGACTCCGGCTCCGACGACCGCGGTGGAGACGCCGATCCCGACGCCGGAGGCCACGACTGGAGGCTCCAGTGAGACGCCCGCGCCGACCTCGACTCCGGAGGCCACCACCGTTCCGGACACGCCGATCCAAACCACGCCGGACACGCCGGCACCGACTCCGGCTCCGACGACCGCGGTGGAGACGCCGATCCCGACGCCGGAGGCCACGACTGGAGGCTCCAGTGAGACGCCCGCGCCCACCTCGACTCCGGTCGCGACGATTGTTGCTACGCAGATCCCTGCTTCAGTACCGATGAACCCTTCTCCGGTTTCTACCCCGATTCCTACTCCGGTAGCGACGACTGTTTCCCCAGTTGCTACCCCTGCTCCGACTCCATGTGCAACCACTGGATCGCCTCGCCCGATTCCAACGTCCTCTCCGACTAAAGCTTCTACGAAGTCGCCTTTTCCGACGCCGTGTCCAACGACAAAGGCTCCGAGCTCAAAGGCAACTCCGGCACCAGCTCGTGCGCCCGTTAAGACACCGAGCCCCAAGCCGGCCAAGACTCCAAGCCTGCCCGCCAAGGCGACCGGCCCATCAAAGATCGCTTCTACGCCGTGCCCATCGGTAACCAAGGCGGCTCCGAAGCAGGCGAGCTCTAACCAAAACGTTGGAACCGTTCCCGCAGCTACCGGTGGCAAGCCCAACGGTGTCCCTGTTCAGGTCAAGGGTTCTACAACTGTCTCAAGTGGAAAGCAGGAACCCATCGCTGTTAGCAACGCCGGTGCTAAGGGCAACAAGTCGAAGGCGCAGTCTCCTACCAAGGCGGCCACCGCTCCAACTCCGTGCCCAAGTCGGACCGCGGCCGGTAAAGCAACCGCGTCGAAAAGCCGCCCAAGCCGCTACCTTCGCCAGTAAGGACACGCAAGCTCAACCGGACTGAAGCTGGTAGTGTATACTTTTTCCACGACAGATTGACATTTCAATGAAAGTGCCGTTTCCAAGCTTTTATGGCTGATGTTATTTTTTTTACATGTTCACTTGTAACAAGCGGTATCTTTTTAACCATGTATTGTGTTTGACGTTGCAGGGAGCAGCCCGAGCGCAACTTCATCGTTGTCTCGGGTCAGTTCGAGGCGTCCTGATCCAGTTAGCAAACTAATGAGAGGCAACTAAAAGCTGTAACGGGCCTTGGTTTCAATATCAAGGATCTCTCGATTCGAGTTTCGAAAACGATAGCTGGCACTTTCAACAAATTCCAGATTATGACATTTTTTTCATTAGAGACACTAGGTTTGTCGTTTTGAGTTTGTTGGTAAACCAAAGTGGTCTATACGGTGAAGATCTTGCGCACGCGGTAACCCGCTCTAGAAGGCCCATCGACCACGTAAAATATGTTGTCGGCTGCCGCTGCAATCGCCACGGGCATCTGAAACGTGGCGTCCGTAGCGAGACCGTCTGTTGTCCCTGACGTTAGACAAATTCCCGCGTACGTGGTGACCTCCCTCGTAGTGAGATCCACTTTTCGGATACAATTATTATCTGAGTCAACAACGTACAAATTGCCATCCGAGCCGATCGTCAGCGCCCAGGGCGTGCTGAAGCGAGCGAGTTCGCCCAACGCATTCAAGAAGCCCTGCACCCTGCCTGCCACCACACCCATTTCGCCGGCTAACGTGAATTTCAGAATCCTGTGCTGATCGGTGATGTAAATATTGTCAGACGAGTCGATTGCGATGCCCATGGCAAGAGTGAACATTGAGGAGTTTGCAAAGATGCTGACGCTGCCATCGGGAGCGATCTTGACCACATCGAATTCAGTTAGCCTCGAAACGTACACGTTCTCGCTCGAGTCCACGGTAATACCCTGCAAGACCAGCGAGTCCGCGAGCGAGGCGATGGTGATGATGTCGGTACTCGTGATTTTCATCACTGCTTCATTGCTACCAAGATAGAAATCCCCGTTCGGCGCCAAAGCTAGAGGCCCTGGGCTTAGCCCATTGACCTGATCACCTGCGTACGTGGTAGGGGTGCCATCGTCGATCATTTGGAGAATCTTGTTTTGCGCACTTAGGTAGACGCCCATCCGAAGCCACGACGACCCCGCAAAAACTGTACGCGTCGTACGCCAGGATTGTCGACACTTGTCTTCCGACAAGCGTTGGTGACGGCGTCGGCGTCGGTGTCGGCGTCGGCCCAGTGCTCGAACCGCTACTACTGCCGGATAGAGAAGACCCCGACCCCGGCCCAGTGCTGGAACTAGCACTCGATGAAGATGGTTTCGTGCCCACCACGATGCCAACAACGACACCAATAGCCACGAGAGTAAGAATCACAGCCCCCACGACCTTGTACGACTTGGGAATCACTCGAGACCCTAAGGCCACCGACAACGGACACACCGTGTGACCCGCTGTCAATCGCGCAGCTTTTACAAGGTGTGCTGCCCGACGTGTCCCCCCGACTTTGACCGCCTCTGCTACTGGATCGACGCCCGCACCGGCACACGCTCTCGCATCTCTCTACAGCACGTGGTGAACTACGTGTACTATGAAGACGGCGGTAAGCGCGTGCCGGCCAGCATGGAAGGAACGTTTGGATCTACCTTCTGTACGCCCCATGTGCAGGACATGCACCCCCAACAACAGGTCCCTACGGCGCGACCCGAGCACCCAACGACTGCCTCGGCAACGAGCTCAAGTTTCTTTGATGTTTTGGACGTGGAAGACGGTGAAGAAACGGCTGCTGACGAAGCCGCCCTCGCTCAAACTATTCTGGCCGGTGTCAACGAGAGTATCCGCCCCTCGCCCACTGTTCCTCGCAATCGTATGCAGCACCCTCGCCATACAGCACCGAGCCCGGCTACAAACCCGACCTACGCAGCGCCGCCCAATTCGGGCTCCAGCGCAGCGGCCCCAGCTCAACTGTATCAAGAGGCTTCAGAGGAGACGGAAATCCGCGACCTGATTCGCATGCACAAACCTCACTTGCTCACGTATCACTTGGAGTCACGCCGCGCACCCAACAGCGCTCCGAAGCGAACGGCCAGCACCGAAGATGACAGTCAGCCTGCCAAGCGCGGAAAATTCAGCTTTGTACCGTCAGCGGAACAACGTCGAGTTCATGACGCAATCACGTCCGACGCGCAGCGAGGTAAGTCCGCTTCCGAATTTGTGGAATCATTGGTGTCCAGCAGCGAACTGTGGGCATATCCCGGTGTCGCTACCAGAGCCTACGACCTGGAATTTGGAAGTCGTGGTTTATCGTTCCTGCATTTCGCTCCAGCGGATCCCTTACTTCGACTATGACGTCAACGCGAAAGTTTCATCAACATGAGTGACTTTTCCGTATCGGCAAAGTTCATGCCAGCACCAGATCCGACTTCCTGAGAAGAGGTTCTTTCCGGAGCCAACGGATTTCAACAGTGCTGCTTCACGCGGTGCGATCCAGTGACGCAGAATCTCGCAACGACCCTTTACAACTTCGTAGTTGAGCTCAAGAGCTGCAACCTCTGGCCGCAGACCATGCTACTCACGTTGGTACTATGGATCGAGGCTCAGCTAGAAAAGTATCGGGTAGCTGTGGTTGCAGACATCGATCACGCTACGTCAACAAGGCAGTTGATTTCGGCGAACTTCTCGTCTCACAATGGTGAACTCCATGGACTTCTACTCGTCGAGCAGCGCAAGCAAATGGAAGCCATGGTCGGCTCAAGCGGAGGTCAAGCAACAAGTTCTGGGTACCAGCCGCGTCCTGCGCGCAACCAACGTCCAAGTTCCAGCGGCTATCGTAAAACACCCGATGACACTCATCCTTCACTGCCACAACAGGATGGCAAGGACGTCTGCCTCAAGTTCTTGTCTAAGAGGGGTTGCCCGTCAAAAGATCCCAGTGTGTGCATCGTCCAGAGCAGAGTTCATTTCTACCCAGCGGCGATTTCCGACCAGCTTCGCAACTTCATTCGCCACAGGTTCGGCGGCGTGAACAACAAGTACACCAACAACTGATGGGTTCCAGGGCACACTGGTCCTCGTGACTTGGACAGAATATTTTGGACCATCAGACGGTAGCTTCATCAATACAAACGTCTTCACAATACGCTTCGAAACGACCAGTTGTCGCCGACGCGAAGCACGGGAACGCAAGACGATCACGCAAGACACTGGCGACGTGCAGGTCGCACCTGCTCGGTGTGCGAGACTCAGTTCGAGTCACTGCATAGCAAGCCACCTCAACAGCACGCGGTAGCTCGCACCAGATTGGTCGACGAGGCTCAAATCGAGTCTCCGCCCAGCATGCTGTCGGATCCGCAACAAGCAGGTCACACCAGTTCGGTGGACGCGACTCAGTTCGAGTCACTGCAAATGCACAACTCAAGAAAGGCCAGCACAAATACAGTAGTCGACAAACCTGTCACCAATCGGCCGTCGTCGCGTGCTTCCAGTCGAAAGCAAGCATCATCCCAGAGGAAAGCCGCGGATCAAGCCTGCACCGAGATCAAACAAGTGTGGCCAACCCCCAGCTCGACATACGTCCGGGAATGCTTGATCAAACAGCTAATTACGCGGTCGTCCAGTCACGCCACTGCTCTGAACGTCATGTGCACCCGGCTTGGTATTGCGCCCCCAAGAAGTTTCCTCTACGGGACAGCAACCAACAGTGGCAACTCAATCTGGAAAAGCAACGTGTAGTTTCCGCTTTGGCGCTGGAGCACCAAATGAGTCTAGAAGACATTGTGGAAGTAGTCCGAGCTCAATCCAGTAGTGATCCTCGTCCGAACAAAGCGATGTACCCATCCCGGTTTGCCAGCTTGCTCGACGGGTACAAGCACAAGAATCGCTTGGTACAGATCGCGCGCGAAGGGATTCAGCCATCGTGGAAGGTGTCAACACCCATGCAAACGAATCCGATGAAAACCCACGGGTCTGCCTGAACGGAGTACTCAAAGCAATTCGAAAAGGGCAAGATGCGGGGCAGTACCTGGTAGTGGACATCAAAGTGCTTCAGCTGTGGAAGAACATTCAGATAAGTCCACTTGGTGCAGTCACGAGGAAAGACTGCGACCCCGAAGAAGATATCCGGCTCATTCATGATCTTTCGTTTCGGCGGGGTACACCGACGAACGACATCTCGAACCGAGCGGTAACCAGACATCGAGTACAAACATATCGCAGCTATTGCTCGGAGGATAATCTCGTGCCGATCAGTCTACAAAGGTGTGCCAGTCAAAATCATGAAAGGCGACGTCAAAGGTGCCTTTCGTCACCTCATGCTGGCAAGCGAGCACGTTCGATACCAGAACTGGGAGTCCTCATCATCGACATGTCGGCTCCCTTCGGTTGGACAAGCTCTCCTGTATTTTACGGCGCGTTCGGTGGTGCAATTACGTGGTTAGTAAGCCGAGAGTGTCCAGCATCCATGGACCCGAGTACCAACGATCATGAGCCATTCTTCGCGTATGAATGGGTGGACGATCACGTCCTCGTTGAGCCGGAGCTCAACAACAGACTCCAGCTAGCCAATGAGGCACTGTGGCTTTCCATGCTCGCAATTCTGGGTCCTGCAGCAATCAACGAATAAAAGTTTTCGACGCGGGAAACTCAGGTTCAGGTGCTGGGGCTTGAGTTTGACACCGACGCCTGCACGATCTCCATGCCACAGGACAAAATAGCGAAGGCCCTCGGGAGAGTCCAGTCGCTGCAAGTACAAACGCAGACTACCCGGACCCAGTTACAGCAACTATTGGGCCGTCTACGGCACGTGTGTTCGTGTCTTCGCGCCGCTAAACCATTCTATCAACGCATCCACACTGCATGCGTCTGGCCCCCCGGTACGGGAAAGTTCCAGTCGACGAGGCGATCCGAGACGACTTACGATGGTTTGCAATGATACTCAGCAAAGGCCAGCTCCGCGCATTACCTCTTGCGACGTATACTTCAACCCAGCCAGTCGATGTCCACATCTACATGAACGCGAGCAACAGCGGACTCGCTGTACTCAACCCAGCAACGAGGCAGTACATCCAGGTTCAATTTGATGCGGAAGAACAGAGATTGATACAAAGAGCAAGTGGCTGCAGTGGCTTCAACATCAACGTTCGAGAGCAACTTTGCGTCGCACTAGCTGCATGGTCTTTCGGGCCAGCATGGGCCACTCAGCACACTGTTTGAATCAAGGCATGGTCCGACAACACTTCTGCAGTATCCTGGACAAACCGACTAGCAAGTAACAACCCGCTTGCGCAAGATTTGAACCGCGCAATCGGACTCGCTGAGGCTGTTTTCGGCTTTCGCATTCTGTGCGGGCATCTCCCTGGATCCTCCAACACGATGGCAGATGCCGGCTCGCGCGCCTGGAAACCACCTTACGACAAGCTGTGGACTAACCTATCGTCTGCATGGCAACAGATACCAGTGCCACCAACTCTACGCAAGGCCTACATGACCTTCTCGTCCAGCTTCGTTGGGCCCTGGCTCAAGGCCAAAGTACGCGGCGACCTGAAAAAAATGGTCGACTTGGTGCTTGGAACACAACCTCCACCCGTGGTTACCAGCAGACATCCAGCAGCGCTCCCATCAACTCGCCTTGTTCGCCGTTCACTATTGGTGCTCAGCTACAAGAACAGCAGGAAAGCCACTATCCACGACCACCGTGCTGTCCGCGGTTAGCCACATCTCTTGGTATCATATGCGCGAGCGACGGTACTCCGTCGGTCTCCATGCAGAGCCTGTCTCCACCTTCTCGCCAAAAGGAACCTGTCCCACTCGCAATCCTGCGAGAGCTCCGATCTCGATGCAATTTCCGAACATCCCACGATCGCGTGCTCTGGGGGGCTGCGGTCGTGGGCTTTTTCTTCCTGCTCAGAAGATCCGAATATCTCGCGGACGGCAGCCGAGTCAAGCCATACATTATCCGCACAAAGGACGTCCAGTTTATCACCAAGCAAGGCATCAAAAGTTTTGATTCAAAACCGACTCCATCGACATGACTGCTGCATTTTCGGGGTAGCAATACGGATCAAGTGGGCTCAGGGACAACAAGAACGCTTCCCCGATCCGGCTTGCCGTGGCTGTGCCCGGTTCTAGCCGCATGGGAGCTAGTCCAGATTGCCAACAGCTTCGGCAGCAACGAAGCTCTCTGCTCAACTGCACCAAGCAAAGTGCTCGCCGCGAACACGCTCAGCAACGCGATCAAGCGGGCTGCACAAGCCATTGGGGCCGACCCGACGCGATTCGGTACGCATTCAATGAGAGCGGCGGGGCCACAGCAATGTTCACCGCCGGTGTCGACCGTCTCGCCATCAAGCTCTTCGGCAGATGGACCTCGGATGCGTTCGAGCGATACACAAGAATGAACGACACGGTCGCCAACTCACTGGCCCGAGACATGATGCAAGGGGCACAGTCACGTGTTAGCCCGGCTGCGCCGGAGGGGCTCCATCCACCTCAACACTCGAGCTGGATTCGCTAACACCTCAACATGACTCGACTGATCGCTGAATGTTGTTGACGGAAAACTATGTTACTTTAGCCAATAAATCAGCGTGAACCTCGCCCAGTTTATTAGGCTAACATTTTTAACCGTTATATCGCCATCACCACGAAAACTTAAACCATGATCCAAACCGTGCGGGTGTGAGCACGTGGAAGACCCCTCCACGTCGCCTATGGTAGTGTGTATATCTTCCACGCGTGGGGCCGAAGCGTTCCTCCATCAACTCCGTAAAACACATCGTCTGCTGCTGCTACAATAGCGCTGGGGTAGATAAACGCGGCACTGCTACTAATTTCACTTGTGATCGAGCCCGAGTAGCACGTACCCGCGTACGTTGTCACCTCTCTGGTCGTGAGACTGATCTTGCGGATGTAGCTATTTCCTCCATCCGCGACGTACAAATCGCCATCCGAGCCGACAGCCAACGCGCTGGGGGAGTAGAAGCTCGCGGCTTCCCCCACGGCATTGACGGACCCAAACGCCGTCGATCCTGCCACCACACTCATCGATCCAGCGGGTGTGAATTTCAGGATTCGGTTCTTGTCGGTGACGTAAATATTATCCGCCGAGCCGATCGTAATACCTCTTGGAAGGTTAACAGTGGCAAATGTACTAGCACTTCCGGTTGAGGTTATCTTGGTCACAGCGGTATTTCTTTCATCCGCGACGTACACATTCCCACCGGAATCCACCGCGATACCGTGAAGGCGTGACGGAGAGAGCGTGGCGAAGGTGCTGACGGTGTTGCCCGAGATTCGCCGCACCATGTCGCTGTCACAAACAAAGAGGTCACCGTTAGGGGCAATGGCCATCGCCCCCAGCGACGCAAATCTCGCAGTTAAGAGATCACCGTTCTGGTTGCCACTGCTGATGTCGCCGGCATACACGACAGGGGGACTACCTTCGAAGACCTGAAGAATTCGGAACGAATCGGCGACGTAGATATCCCCATTCGAAGCACGCGCAATGCCCCAAAGCCCAATAATTCCCATTGAGGTTGCAACATCGGAAGTAATCAAGAGCGAGACTTGCAGACCGTGGAGCGCTGCAGTGGGTGTAGGAGTTGGTGTCGGTGTTGGAGTTGCGGTTGGTGTTGGTGTTGGTACGGGGTCAACAGTACCGGAAGATCCAGTACTTGAATCACTAGTAGACGTCCAAGTGCTCGAAGCACTATCAGTAGATGAAGAGCCCGTCGTTCCTGCTGCGCTGCTGTCACTGCTGGATGAGGAGGACGTCGCCGAGCCTGACCCAGTACTGGAGCCATTGCTCGAAGCCGAAAATGGTTTAACAGCCAAAACGATTCCAACGACGACGCCTATCACCACCACGATAGCAAGCAATACCGCTCCACGGAATTTATACGATCTTGGAGTCCCTCTAGACTTCACCGGCGTTCCGTTCGCATATTCTGGTGAAAGTTTCATTGCGTCTTGGGTGATCGGGGCTAGTACATTGTGGGCGTCTGAACACCCATCGCTTCGTTAACTAGGATTGCAATCGGCTCTTTGCTAACTGGAACTGCAAGTTTAGTGAGACTATCTGTCCGCTGCTCGATCGCCAACGATTTTAGCGCATTTGAAACCCTCTCCATTGTCGGTCGTTGACTTGGAACAGGGTCGCAGCACTGCTTGATAAGTTCCCAGGCGCCATCACTAATACATCGCACATTCCGGGACGGCAGTTCACGAGCCAACTTGCAAGTTCTCGGCTCTTCGTCACTCGTAATGTCGGAGCAGGGCGACACTCCGTCCAATGCGTGGTAAAGCGTCATTCCGAAAGAATAGACGTCAGACTTGCTGTTTGGCAGCATTCCTTCCACACACTCTGGCGCCAAATAGCGCACGGCGTCCGTAATCTCGACCCCCGCAGCTGCTGCTGTCCCATTGACGAGCCGTTTGTCTTTCAGTGCACTCCAGTCAAAGCTGCGGTCGAAATCACAAACTTTCGCTTGCGGGGTAGCCCCCGCCGAGACCAGGATGTTGTCACACTTCAAGTCGCCATGGACGATCCCCTTCGAATGCATCTTGTTGATCGCTTGGCTGGCTTGAGCAAGGATGTCGAGACTAACCTTGGCGCGATTGAGGCTGTCTTGCCGGAGAAACGTGTCAAGAGACCCCAGCTCGCAGTACTCCATCACGACGAAGGGGGTTGCCGTGAAGTAGCAGGCGCCATAGAGACGACAAATGTTAAAATGGCTCAAACGCACCCACAGTTTCATTGTCTCGAGGAACTTTTGCTTTGCTTCCTCGGACCTCTTCACATTGGCATCGAAGACTTTGACTGCCACGTTTGTGCCGTCTTTGAGTACTCCTCTGTAGATTTTGGCGTCACCGCCATAGCCAACGACGGTCGACATGTCAATGTCCACCTCATCTTCGGTGATGTACCAGTCTGGAAGGTTGCTGATGTCGGCTCGAACAGCGCGGCTGGAGCTCGCCCACAGTTTCTCCTTCATGATGTTGAGAGCGAGGTCGTCGGTGTCCAGGGGGCTCTCCATCACGGCCTCATCACGACGTCCCATGCGCGTAATAATCGCGAGAATCTCCTTCTGGTTGTCGGGATCGCTCATCGCGTTCACTACCTCGGGCGAGTCGACCATCCTCATATAGCGCTCAGCTCGCTTCTCCTGCTTCGAATAGGTGCTGCTCGCGCTGATGGAGCTCTCGGTGTTGATGCGCTCACACAGATCTTTAGCAGTTTTCCTCGTCCTGGTACTCACAGCATCCAAGTCGCTGTGGAACACGAGCTGCTTCAGGACGCTCTTGTTCAAGAACTTCTTCATCACGCGGTCGTACTCGTTCACTTCCGTCTCGAACTTGGAGATCAACTTCTGCAGCTCGCTGGTGAATAGTTCTTGGTTCTGCACACGCTGCTCCAGCACCCCCAGGACCCACCTGAAGTACGACACGTCCTCCTCGATGTTGGCGCGCTGAGTTTTGGTGGAGGGCGCAGATTTCTGCATTTCATTCAACACCAGGCCGACCTGGTAGCACACTTTGCCGAGCTCAAAGGCGCTGTTGACGATGATACCCGAGCCTGACATTGGCGGTGGCCACAGCAGTGGACTGGATCATATCCATCATTTTTGCCGTTGGTCACAGCGACACAGGGTACGGATGTTACGATGCAGGGCGCTCGTTGCTGCGTTCGCTTGCTAGACTCGAGATAAGCCGTAGATCAGGCGTGCAAAAGAACAGTTCTGGCCTTGGTGTCGCTGCGGAAGTCGTTTCAGAAGTGCGGTCATTTAAAACGTAATACGTTGCGTCTTCGCGTTTACATGGCGGGTAAGTTTAGCTAGATGTCCCTCTTTTGGCAGATCAAAAAGCCAGAAGACAAGACGCTTGGAAGTTGTTCAGGGCGCTGATATCAGCGCCGGAAAGCAGTACTCGACGAGAGCGCTGTCTGGAAGTTAGTCGGTTACTACTTCGAAGACGAGTAATTCGCGCCGAGGGGATCCATCTTCTGGAATTCTACCGATTATTTATTAATAAAAAGAGATTATATGTATTTATTAAAATGTATCAAACCTGACATATAAAATAAAAAGTGCCATATTACCATGTATATACTTGCAGATTGGGACGGAGTAATAAGACTACGCGAACACGTAACTCATTTCATTTCATTTCATACTTGCAGTACCAAAATAGTAATATCAAAACAAGAAACCCTAAATCATAAACTCTACAACCACTTCAACTCTACAACACTACTACTACTACTACTACTAAAAATAATAATAATAATAATCGTATTTAGTAGTAGCGTTCGTAGTAGTGTTCTACCAAGCGTTGAATATTTGATTAACCCTACTAGGGTTCAGATCGATAGGGTTTGCAACTATTGCGCACTCCAACCGACACGGCACTTCGACCTTTGGGCAGCAACTCGGCCGCCTACTGCTGCTGCGTCAATGGAGCGCGCCCATGTGATTGTGCGTCTGCGGGGCGAGTCGTCTCCGTCCAGCGCCGCGGGCATCTGCCGCACGAGCGCCAGCACCGTGCGGCTGGAGCACAGCGAGATGTCCCCGGGCGTGGCCAGCATCAGCTTCGAGCAGGTCTTCGACGTGCAGGTCAGCAACGCGCACGTGTTTCAGACGAGTCTCACGCCTGCAGTTGACGCCGCAGTCGACGGCAAGGCCACCACGTTGATAGCCACGGGCGCGGCGAGCGCAGGCAAGTCGTTCGCGTGCCATGGCGACCAGCAGGAGCCGCGTAGTGGACAGGCGGATCCGGGACAAATTACGCTGGCAATTGGACGCGTTTTCAGTGAATTAGAGCGCAAATCAAGTGCAGGATGGAAGTGCAACGTGCTACTGAGCTGCTGGGGCGTCGACACCAGCAAGAACGAGGCGCTGACGGATCTTCTAGCGCCCGGGACGAGTTTCCTAACTCAAGACGTGGAGAAACTGCTGGTGGAGCGCTCGACGGTGGTCACGACGACTGATGAGGCTGTGCGTTTGTACTCGAAAGCTCTAGAAAGGGTGAATGAGATGGAGAAGCAGGATTTTGTGCTGGCGCTGCATGTGGAGACGCTGGCTCCGAGTGGTGAAGCGAGACGAGGACGGCTCCTGGTTGTGGATATACAGGGTGGGTCCATTATTGAGCCACGAGGAGAGGAGGTGAATCAAGTGGAGAAGAAGGAGAGAGCGGGGTACTTCTTGGATGCACAGTTTCCCGTGAATGAGACGCTGAGTGCGGGATTCGGAGTTTTCGTGGGTGGGACCAGTGCGACGTACCTGCTGGTGGCTATTCAGACGCCGGCACAATTCCAGCAACAGGTAAACGTGTTTTGATTGGAACTGCGATGGAATCTGCACGTGGCATAACATTGTGGTTTCTGTTGTGTGAATCTGAAGGCCATCCAGTCGCTTCTGTACGCGTGCAAGGCGAAAGAGATCAAATACTGCAGTAGAGTGAATTACTTATCAGCTTTTGCCGATAAGAAGAACACCCATCAGCATGTTGCAAGCGGAAAGCGAGCAGCCGTGGAGGCTGAAAACCAGGCACCAGGTTGCAGAGAGGATTTTGTCGCCCCTGGCGCTCCTGATTCTGTCGTCTCAACTGATCGGTGCGTCGCATTCTTTCCCTTATATCACTATCAGCAGCTTTTAAATTTATGGGCCAAACTCTACCAGATCTACTAATGAACCTTGTGTGGTTCTGTCTGTTGCTTATTCAAGATCCACAACGTCTAGTGATTTTACATTTGAGATGCCGTTGGTAGCGCCGCCGCCCCAAATGAGCGAAGCGCCTTTGCTATCACCAAGCTTGAGTCCTAGCACAAGTTGTGAAAGTCAAGAGCAGCTAAGGCAATCGGATATTTCCAGACGTGTGCGCAAGGCGTACGACCTTGCAAAGGCCGCTACTACCTCGCCAACGAAAATGAATGCTGGAATTGAGTGCACATCCAGCCAAGGGGACACAGCCATTCACGCGGTGCTAGATGCAATGCTGAAACATCTACCTTGTGATACGCTGCAGGAGTTGACTCTCCAGGCGAAGCTGGAGCACATCTGCACGGCGCAAATTGAACTAGAGCGTGCATTGGCGCACGAAACTTCTATCAAGGACAAATGCGTCGACCGGATTTCACGACTTAGTCAGACAATGAGCTGCCAGGTCGTCGAACACGAGCAACAGCTTCAAGAAGCTTTGACGGCCAAACATGCGGCCGAAACCCAGCTTCAAGATCTCAGCATTAAGTTTGATTGCGTTGGACGCGAGGTGTCGCGCTTGCAAGAGGAAGTCCAAGTGTTGAAAGCTGGCCAGAATCTCACCGCGCACAGCGAAGACACTCAAAGTACAACACCTGGATTCGAGCATGACCGTGCGATGCTTCACACCTTGTCAGCACGACTCGAAGAAGCCATGATTCAGGCCAAAGACGTGATAACATACAAGGACGGCGTCATCCAGTCGCTTGAAGAGAGACTCCAGCTCGCAAGCCAACGTGGGGCTGACGCAGTTAAACTATTAGCAGAGGAGCGAAGCCGGTTTGAGCGCGAGAAGGCTCAGCTTCTTGAGGAGATGCAGGAGAAGAGCAGCAACCAGGAAAGTGAGGAAGTTTCGAGGGTACAGGCCAAGAATATGACTCTCCAGCAGCAGAAAGCTGATCTCACAGTTAAAGTGGCGCAGCTGACGCTCGAGATGGAGACGGCTAGGTCGCAGTGGACTCAAGAGGCGCACGATCGCGAAGCCCGAGCTGAGCACAGATGTGCAGAGCAGGTTGCTAAAGCTGAGCAGCAACTTGAGCAGGCTACGTCTGCGATGCAGCAGCAAATGGCCCAATTCCGGAGTGAATTGGATATGAAGATCGTGAGGCAGCGTGTAGCTGCGCAAGTGGCGTGCAAGGCGGGCGAGTTGAAATGTGAACAACTGGAACGCGATCTCCAGCGTGTGAAGCTCAAGCTAGTCAAGCAGAAAATCAAGCTCGAAAAGAAGGCGCGGGTACTGGTAGCGAATGCTCACCAACAACACGAAGAACCTTTGGCAGTTCTCCAGCGTGAAACCGAAGACTTGTCCACAAGGATGGAGACCATAGTTCAGCGGGAGCAAGCTGCGCTGAGACGGGCCTACAAAAGTGAGGAAATTGTTGAAAACCTCAGGACCGAGGTGGAGCAGCTGAAAGCATCAGCGGTTAAATTGGAGCGAGAACGGAAAGCTTTGCGCAACCTGTGCAACGAGCTGGAGACGAACAAAAAGTCACTCCAGAATGAACACGAGCATCGAATACGTGAGGTGGAAGTATCAATAGCAAAGCGAATTATGACAGCTGAGGCGCGAGTCCACGAAGAACGAGACAGACAGATCCAAAGGCTATTAGAAGAGCACCGCGCTGAAGTGAATCGTTTGAAAGCCCTAGTTTCCGCAGCAGAGCAGGAAAAAGCTGCGATCCAGATGACAAGGCAACAGTCGACATCGTCTGTATTATCGCGAGCCTCTTCATCTGAGGATGGATCGTTGTCGTCCGACAGCAGTCGCCAGCAAAGTATCCAAGATCTGGATGCTCTCATCGACTCGAAAGAGCGGCGATATAGGCGCGGGGAGAAACGGAGGACAGCAGGCAGCTTGGCAAGGTCACCATCATCCTCTCCACCAACCAAGAGCTCATCTCTAAAGAGGGAGCTCGTCCGCAAAAAAGACGAAATTGCAGAGTTGTCGGTGCGTCAAAAGCAGCTCTTGGCAGCGTTGGCGATCGCGAATGAGCAGGAGACACTGGCCAAACGGCAGATTCAAGAGACCGAGACTCAGCGTCAGCAGGAGTTGTCACGGTACGAAGAGCTCTTGCAACAGCTCAACACGGTCAAACAGGAGAACTGGAACCTCAGTCTCGCTCTCCACGTCACGGAGACGAACCAGCAGCAACAGCAGCGTAGACCAGCACGATCCAGTCCAATTTACTAGCCAGGAATACGATTAGAACACCAGTTTGCTGTGACTTTGCTGTGGTCATGTTGAGTGCTGCAGATTTATGGCAAGGCAATCGGAGGCGTTCCAAGGTGTTCGTTCATCAAATGCGAAGGTACGGGCTGAGGTTCACGTCAGAGCTCTTAATCTAGTGCAGTTGATATTTTTGCCGCTGCGTGGAGCTGCGAACGCTTTTTTTTTGGTTGACGGTTGCGTGGTGCTATGTTTGTTTATTTAGTCTCTGCTCCGCGCGACACAAGGTAGACGGAAAGACAGCTACAGCGTTTTTGCATGCCGCGTTGAGCATGGTCAAGTCGAGCGACGTCAGCGTTGGCAACAAGGGCAGCAAGGGCAGCAAAGGCAGCGAAGTACTCTCGTGGCGGGTGCTGTCTTTCGGCCGCCGGTCACTCGGTCAGTCCAGTCGCTCTGTCGGAAGAGTGCACTCCAGTTTTAGTCTCCACACGAGGTTGGCCAGCGTCGTCGCCGAAGACCGACAGGACGCGTTTGACCCCAATGCGACGCTGGTGAAAGTCTGGGAGCAGGTGCTGCTTCTCTGTCTGGTTCACCAGTCCTTCCTACTGCCGTATTTTTTGGCGTTCCAGTCCGCGGATATGGAGACGGTCTCCGTGTTGTATGTTATTGTTGTTGTACACGAACTCATGTTCGCCGTGGACTTGTACGTTCAAGCACACACTGGCTACTACTCGGATGGCAACCTCATCCGAGACACGAAGCGCACGAGGAGAAAATATGTGCGCTCGCGTCAGTTTGTGCTTGACGTCGTTGCCGTCATGCCCACCCAGGTCCTTGTTGCCTGGTATCCAGAGATTGTGGTGGAGCTGCTACTCGTCAAGCTACTTCGATGGTCAAGACTGCCACACCTCGTGTCAAATCTGGACGAGCTCTATGCCAAGCATTTCGTCGTGCTTAAGCTACTCAAGGTTCTCGCGTCCACGGTATACCTGGCACATGTTCTAGCGTGCATTCGGTACAGCTTCGGAGACGACGATACTCACACCAACAGTTGGCTGCCGGATAGCTCGAAGCACGGCAACTCCTTGAACAGGCATTACTTGATGTCGTTGTTTTGGAGTGTAGGCCTCATGACGGGACTTTTCGAGGGGCAATTGCCTCAGCACGTGACCGAGTTCCTGTTCACGATCCTGGTCGCGCTCTGTGGGTTTTCAATGTTCACGACGCTGTGTGCAACAATCTTCGTCATTTCCAAGTGTGAGAGCGATAATGCGGAAGCTATGGGGGCACGAATAAACCAATTGGTGCATGTACTTTCGTTCCACCGTGTACCAGAGAAACAACAAGCCAAGGCGGTTGAGTACCTGAAAGTACGCTATAGTATTTCTTACATGCTGATGCTTTTACAGCGACTGACAGTACTATTCCTGTATGTTCTTTTAGCGCTACTACACGGACACGGAGTCAACAGATCGAGAGACTTCCAAGCTGCTGTGTCCATCCATTGCGAACGACATCCAGGTGGAGCTGTTGAAGTCGACCATCGCTCAGATATCGTTCTTTGGAGGTTGCAGCGACCAATTTATCGTGGCTCTGACGAGCTTGCTGGAACTGATTGCCGTCCCTGCCCAGACGACTTTGTTTTCAGCTGGAGATTATGGAGACGCCATGTACGTTGTCCATTCCGGAGTACTTACGATTGTCGTCAACTTCGTGGCGGTGCGGGAGATTCGAAAGGGTTCATGCTTCGGCGAAATCTCGGTATTTTCTTCGATGCCACGCACAGCCACAGTGGTCTCCACAACGTATGCGATTTTGTACAGATTGTCGCGTTTCCACTGCGAGCGAGTGCTCGAAGGGTATCCCGATTGCGCGGCGTCAATCGCCTCTCACGTTGATGCAATACTCCACCAGCTGACCAATGTCGAGAATGACGCCGGCAGTAAATTACTACCGCCAGCTGCTGCCGTTCCGACAGACAACCAAAAGCGGACGTTGCTACGAAATGCTTCTGTTGCAGCAGGAGCCGTGGCGGGGGCGTCGGCGCTTGTGAGGGTGCTAACGAGGAAGGGCAGCGACATCTTTTTGTCTCCACGAAAGTCGCTCTCACGGCGGCAATCGAAAAAAAATGTCGTGGGACCAGCACCGCAGGACTTCCTACAGTCGCAATCGAGCTTAAAAAGCAACACGAGCGCGCAAGCTTTTCGAGACACAGGGCATTCAACTCCAAGCGAAGATCCAGTGTTGGCGTCCGGACACAGAGTTAGCAGCGGCCGGGTAGTACGTAGGCGGTCACACGATCGCAGGCCACACCGGACTCCAGAATGCAAGCATCGCGGATTTTGGCGGTTCGTGCTGCTTCGAAAGTGCATCGACCACCATTCGCGCGTACGCAAGTGGTGGCTGTTGATGCTTTTGGTAAATCTCTGTTACTGCTGGATCATGGTCCCCGTTCAAGTATTCTTCCCGCTGTGGCAGCAACCTTCCTGGGTGACGCTGACAGCCGACAATATCTCCAACGTTGGATTATTGCTGGATCTCCTATTAAACTTGAATTTGTCGTTCACGGTGAACTCGGAGAAAATCACGGACCCGAAGCAAAGTGCGCAGCGGTATTTGAGCGATGGATTCTTGTTCGATTTACTGTGCGCGTTCCCCTACGAGTACTTCAACATGGCGGGGTATGGGCTGATGCGGCTTCCACGGCTTCTGCGCGTGCTTCGATTGAACGACCAATTCAGTGAGATCGAGTACTTCATCTCTCTGAATGGGAAGCGGCAGCTGATACTCCTCGGGTTGCTATTATTCATGATGGTCCACGTCGTTGCATGCGTTTACTTTGGAATCTCCTACTTCGAGGGGTTCGATCCCAACGAAGATGAAGCTTGGGTATGTCCTACCAGCCTCTGCCTGCGACGCCTGAACGCAACTCACCTTGAGAACTGCAACGGAACTGTTTTCGACGTTAAGTTGGATCGAAGGACGTTGCAGGACATCACGGCCATGGAGTATTCCCGCTCACTCTATTATGCGATCGGAGTGCTCGCGTCACCTGGCAAAAGTGTCGAGCCCACAAGCAATGCACAGCTGATTGCTGCGCTGATTCTCATGTTGGGCGGGTTCTTGGTCTCGGCTGTCGTCGTGGACAATGTTCAGAAGCGTTTCACCGCATCTGCGTTTGAGCAGAAGAAGTTCTTCGAGGCAAGCACCCGTATCCAGCGCTTTCTGCGCCGACAAAAAGCTCCGCTGACTATCCACCACCGGGTCAAGTCGTTCTTGGACTTTTGGTGGTCCTCCCATCGTGGCGCAGTCATCAATGAGTTACTTGCTGATCTCCCGCGGTCCATCCGACTCGAGTTGCTGAGATGTATTTGCAAGCCAGTACTGCAAACGCTAGCTCTGTTGCAGGGCGTACACCCAGTACGGGACAAGCTTGAAGAAATCCTGGTTGAAAACGCTAGATTCGTCTTGTATGGACAAGGTGAGACTGTGTATCGCCACGGCGACTACGCCACAGGATTGTTTTTCCTTCTTGAAGGAAAGGTGTGTGTAGTGCAGATGGGAGGTTCGCCTTGTGAGATATCTCGCGGGGGCTTTTTCGGCGCCGCAGCACTCATGCATCAGGAACGTGGAGAGGGTTACACAGAACACGTGAGTGCCAACAGCGGCTGCGTTCTGCTTTTTGTATCGCGGGATCAATTACAAGCGATGGAAACGATTTACCCGGTGTTCAAGGCGGAGCTGTTGGCTCTGGATCAGAGATTGCTCCGAAACAAGGTGGCGAGTATGAGTACAGTCACCGATCATGAGATACAAAGCGACAATACGCACACGCCATGGCTACACAAGGTGATCACTGGGCTGAAAAGTACTTTCAATACGATATATGATCCGGACTCGTTCTTCATTTTGGCGTGGGAAACCTGGGTGTTTGTGGTAATGACGGTGCAATGGGCATTGGTGATGTTTGAGGCTTGTTTTCCTTTGAACGGAAAGCACTGGATGGCCGACGCGCTGATGGTTTTCCTGGAGATTTCGTTTGTAGTCGACATGGGCATCCGATCGCGTCTAGGATTTCACGAGTACGGGAATAAAACGATGGATCTGGAGCGAATTCAACGCCAATACTTCAGATCGGGGGCCTTTGCGCTGGACATTGTGGCACTTGTGCCCCTCTATATCGTAAATTGGAACGTACCAGAAAAGAAGCGATGGGGTTTGTTGAACGTCAACAAGTTGCTGCGATTATTCAAGGTCCCTACTCAACTGTACGCACTGGAAGAGCGATATTTGAAGCGCACGACGGAGCTTCGTGTGTTTAAGCTGCTCTACTACACATTTATGTTGTCGCACATCCTGGGGTGCATCTGGTTTAACTTCGCGTCCAACGAAGCAGCCCCGAATTATTCCAGGGAGAAAAAGACTGCGTTCGGAGAAGACTCGTGGTTACCGTCTAAGGACTTGGAGGAGGGGCCTCATGTACTTCAGTACTTCGCTTCTCTATACTGGTCGTTCGGCCTCATGTCATCGTCAGGATCGTCCGAGTTCCCGAAAACAACTGCGGAGGGCATGTTCAGCGTCGTGACCATGACTGCGGGCTTCTTTCTGTTTGCGTACGTGATTGGCAACTTCACCGATATCATCGAGCTCACGGGATCGGAGACCAAGGAGTTCAATGCCAAAATGAGTGCTGTCTGCCAAATGCTGGACCACTTTCAGATGCCAGGGAGTCTCCAAAAGCGCGTCAAGACGTTTTTGCTCTTCAAGAGGTTCCACACAATTACCCAGGAGCACATTCTCGTCAACTGCCTGCCACCTCCGTTGATTACGGACATTCGGTTTGTGTACCTCATGCCAATGATCGAGAAAGTCGCGTTTCTTACTGGAATGGAGAGGTCGATTACTCGAATGCTGGTGTCACAATTCACACAGGTGCTGGTCTCGCGTGGCGAGTACGTTATCAAGTATGGGGAGAGTGGCAGTGACATGTACTTCGTGTTCACTGGTGTTTTGAACGTTCTTCTGCCCTTGCGAATAGCGAATCGCAACAAAACTACGTTTAAAGAGGCGGTGGAAGCTTTGACAGTCAAGAAAAATGGAGACGAGAATGGCTTATCGACTCGAGTTGGCCCAAGGATGGAAGACATCGTTACCATGGCTACCAGCAATAGTGAGAAGCACAGCGTCCACAACCAGCCAAAGAAGGTGAACGAGCTCGCAGCGGGAAGCTACTTTGGCGAGAATGGGCTCTTCACCAATGCCCAACGAAATGCGTTCATCCAGGCGCAGACTTCGTGTATCCTGTACAAGTTATCTCGCGAATCGCTGGAGCTTGTGTTCGACAGGTACCCGAACTGGAAGGAAAAGGTGCTCCAGTTGGTGAGCATCCATCGTGAGCAAGGAAGGCTCCAACAAGTTTCGCGCGAGGTGCAAAGTCGAGGAATGACGATTTCCACTGGGCTGGTTGTGTCACGCTCCGATATCATGAACGAGCGTGCTGAGAGCCTAAAGGAGAAGCGCTATCACGCTCGTAGCACTAGTGCACAGAGCGGTCTCATTTGTATGACCTTGGTGCGTTTCCTCGACGCATATGCGCTCAAACCTCTCCTCAAGTTGGGGGATGGTCTCATTCACGGTGCTGCTGTCCAGAGTAAATTTCATCTTACATGGCTACGATTTATGGTGGTTTGTACAGTGTACGTCGCGATCATGATACCCTACGAGCTCGCCATAGACGCTATGAGTCGGGTCACAGTCGTGGTCACTATAGCGAAATTCTTCGAGTTGCTGTGCGAGATCGCGTTTGTTGTGGACATTTGGTTCAGCTGGCATGTCCAAGAATGCTCTACCTCGATGGAGCTGTACGATCAAAAGCTGAGCAGTGTTTACAAGAAGGAACGCATGGTGTGGGACATCCTTGCTGCTATTCCGTTCTACGATTTGGTGTCGCTGTTTAGCACTATCAAGTGGCTCAAGTTGCTGCGCTGCATCAAGATTCGCAATATCTTGAGCTACCTCGACGAGCTAAATCGACGTGGCGTGTCCAACGACGTTAAGCGCTTTTGGCATGTGTGGCTGCTCTACTTGTTGATGATCTATTGGACTGCCTGCGCCTATCTGGCTGTGGCGTTGGAATCGGGCTTCGGTACGCAATGGGATTCGTGGCTCCCGTCGCAGGAATTAGACATCTCGGACCCTCAAAATCCGTCGGCGACCCAACTAACGCGACGATTTCTCCGCGGACTCTTCTTCGCAACTACGATATTCGTCAAGAAAGGCTACAATCCTGATCCAGACACAGCATCGCTGTACGCATTCCACATTGGTATTTCATTCGTAGGACTGATCGTCATGTCCTTCGTGATTGGTGAGCTAGCGAGCTTGTTCATCTCATTCATTGGACTGGAAGTCGGCTTTCGCAAGAACCACATCGCTGTCGAGCTGTACCTGGCACGCTTACGCGTTAGTGAGCAGATTCGGTCGCGAACCTATGCGTTTATGACGTCGTTGTGGTCTTCGCATGCTGGCGTGAATTATGAGGAGCTTTTGGAGGAGATGCCGCAGGAGATTCGAGCTGCGTGTGTACTGCATGTATCCAAGAAGCCGCTAGAGTGGTTTGTCATGAAAGTCGTGACCCCACTGTGTTGGGAAGGCGACGAGTCCATCGACGCCCTGACGCTCTCACTGGCCGATAGACTGCAATTCGAGACTTATCCTCGCGATGAGAACGTGGTGACGGAAGGCAGCATCGTGCGAGCCATGTACTTTGTGATTAAAGGCCACCTCACCATGCGAAGCCGGTCACTTATGCACCGTCCGCTTGGCCTTCGTGATGGCAGCTACTTTGGAGAGCGTGGACTGCTTGGCTGCACGATCAGCGCCTACACTGTGCGTACAGCTCGAGCCTGCGATTTGCTTTCTCTCAGCTCCGAGGCGTTTGCACAAGTGCTGCAAAAACACTCGTTCACGCGTCTGGCGCTTAAACTCTGTGAGCGTGCCTACAAGCACCTTAAAGAGCAACACATCACGACCTGCTCGAAGAGAGAAATGGAGGAACACTGGGGAGCAGCGCTACTGCTTATCCTGCAGAAGATTAAGAGCTGTCACCTGTCTGCGGTGGAACCAGATAGTGCTGCGAAGAACAAGGGAATTGGCGTCTTGCCGAAAGTTAGTGAGTTAAAGACGGAGTTCACTGCTGTGTCCTCATTTGCACCAGTCGAACCGGAACCGGTCGCTGAACTCAACAAGGTAGAAACGGCGACCGAGACCCCGAGTTCACCTGAACAGGAGAGCAACGAAGACATTCCGACGGCTACAACTGAAGACACAGAAGAGACCTGCAACATTATCAAGGAACTAGGAGGGCTACCGGTGAACATGGGCGAAATGTTTGAGGCTCTGAATACGGCCCGAACGTGTTTTGAAGCGTTTGCTCCGCTGCTTCACATTTTGCTCGCTACCGACCCGCTGGACTGGAAAGCGAGCTTTTGGGTCTGCGCTCCGAGAGGAATTAACCGCTCAGAGGCACAAAGTGCGTCGCTGTCGGTCGAATCTGCAGCGAAATCTGGTCACCACATTCAAAGTGCGCCACTTCTGATGAAGCAATCGACTCTGGTGGAGAAGTAGCGTACTACTACAAATTCGTTCTCGAGTGTGCGTCATCTGCGAGGCTCTCCCACGTCCAGTACCAGAGCATCAGCACAACCATCGCGCTGACGGCCACGACGTTGCCGAAGCTTATGCCGAGCCACAAGCCCTTGACGCCAAGGTCACACGGGAATGCCAGGAGAACTCCAAGGGGTACGCCACATACGTAGTGCGCCAGTCCCTTGGCAATAGCAGCAGCCTTCTGCTTGCCTCCGCCTCGGAACACGCCTTGAATCACCGCATTGAGCCCGTCCATCACTGTCAGCGGCGACCAGATAGCCATGACGTGGGAGGCGAGATCTGCGCTGCTGCCTTCGTCCAGAAACAATCGAGGGATTTGACCGCTGAGTCCAAAGAGCAGCAGCGCGAAGATCGACGATAGAACCAGAGTGCTAGTCAGTGCAACGGTGCGTGCTAGCCTTGCAGTCCGAGGCATACCAGCTCCAAGGCAATTCCCCACTCGAATATTGGCGGCGACCGAGAGACCAGCGTACGCCGTGTAAATCAGCACACTGACGTTGGCCATCACGGAGTGGGCCGCAACAGCGACGACACTATCCGGAAGCCAGCCCGCAAGGATGGAGAGCGCCTCAAACGCCCACATTTCCATCCCAAGCATGAGCATCCCGGGCACTCCAAGTCGCATTAAGAGGCCGACGTAGTGTGTGGCAGCCTTGAGGTCCCAGGACTGACACCACCACTACCTCAAGTGGTGCGGTCTCCACATGAAATAAGACACAAGCAGCAGCGGCAGAACGAAGTTGACCAGACTCCTGCCCATAGCGATACCGTTGAAGCCGATCGAGGTGTGGTAGGCAAGGCCGTAGCCAGCGGCGACATTGACGACGTTCCCGATCGCTGCAATTGTAACCAGTGGTGTCATGATGTGCTGGGCCTGCAGAACCTTGCGCAGGAGCTCGTAGAGGAAGAGGCATGGCACGCCAGGCAACATCCAGCGAGAAAACTGTCCGGCCAAGTGCGCGACCTCTTCGTCTTGGCCCAATCCTCGCAATATGGCCTCGGTGAACGAGTTGATGAGCAGCATCGGTACGAGGAGTACCGTGAGGATCATAACTCCAGTCTGGAAGTACACTCCGATCTTCTCATAGCGCTTGGCCCCGTAAGCTTGTGGCGTCTAGCGCTGACGCCAGTCCCAGTCCGACGGAGACTGCACATGACAAGGAAATAATGTGGGAATGCATTCCTTAGTCGAGATCAATTCCAAAGCTATCGTACTGGCGGCGTCGATATAGTGCTGCGCAAGTGGGGAATCGATGTTGCCAGCGAGGATGATCGATATAAACCCCGGCAGGAATTCCAGGAACGTCGTCACCATCTACAGAGCAGCCAGACGAAGCCATAAGGATGCCTGCCAAAGTGTTCGTTGGCAGTGTGACGCACCACGGGGCCAACGAGCTTCAGCAAGGTCTTCACTTCTTCTGCGACCTCAGGCTTCAGCTCGTTGGAGTATCGATGCTCACCACCTGTCTGCGGAGATACAATGCTCACGAAAGATTCGTCGCGATCGCTCTTGTTGTCTTCATAACCGAGGTGTTCGCGGTTCATTCGTCTTCACGTGGAGAGATCTTCAGTGAGGGGATATTTTAATATCAAAAAAGGCGATTAAAATGGTATCTTCTCGCTGACGAAGTGAACCGTGAAGTCAACAGCTTACACTAATGCCAGAACATTGAAACACAGTCACATCGTGTTAGCTCTCGACAACCCACGCACGTATTACCACGATAACCATCAGCAGAGACTCCTGTACAGATACAAACGGATGCATCATCTACTCCTTTGTGCATTACTTTAGTACGTTTTGCGTATTCGTTTTACTTCTTCTTGGCGTCATTTGGGGCGCTGATCTCCTCGGGGGTCTTTCCACACAGCCGCTTGTGCAGCTTCCACGCCGCCTTCTGGCAGTCCCTCGAGCAGTAGACCGCATCACGGCACCTGGCACACTTGGAGAGCTTCTCACTGGGTGCGTGGCACTCGTCGCACGTCTTGCCCTTGGTCTCCTTGAACCAGAACATGGTGTCCTCCTCACTGGGGTGGGTCACGCCCTTCGGGTCGTCCTCTCCATGGCAGAACACGCTCTCACTAGCCGCATAGAACTCCCACTTCTCCGTGTGGTGCATGAGGTTCTGCCCCACGCAGCCGAACCTGCTCATCAATGAGTCGAGCTTCCGCGTTTTCTCCTCCTTGAACTCATCACTCAAGTTCTCCGCACTCTCGGGCACAAACTCCACGGCGAACTGGGCCACCGATCCGTACTCTGCGTCGCTAGCGATGGGCGCAAACTCCTGGGAGATGGCGAAGTCGCTCAAGCTCCTCATGTTCTCGTCCTCCTCCGTCTTGGGCAGCGGCAGGAAGTCCGCGTCGCCCAGTAGGAAGCAGAACATGGGCTTCTCGTCCGGTTCCTTGTCCTTCGAGAGCTCCACAACCTTCTTGAAGGTCTCAAACTGGCCCGCGTCGCTGCGCTGCTCGGCGGGAGGGGCCACGTATACAAACACCAAGTCTGCGGCCAGCGGGTCGGCCACGATCTCGTACCCCATGAGCTCGCAGGCCTTGCTCAGCCGCTCCTGGAACTCTACGAAGCCATTGCACTCGATGTAAGCCTTGGTTCTGGGCAAGGAGGGGGAGGACGGAGATGCAGAGTGATGGTACGTCTCCACCCACGACGCGTGCAGGTACAGTAAGCGGCAGCCGATGCCCGTGATGCGGTGCTCGGCCTGCTTGAACTCGGCCTCCTTCCTGTGGGGTAATGGAGGTGTTAGGCCTGCGTAAATGCATAACAACCGACGTGAAAAAACAGAGCGGGGCGCGTACCACGCGTAGTCGTAGCGCATGAACACCTTGGAGGCTAGCAGCCGCTCGCGCCACGGCTGCAGCGCCGACGCCGGCGCCGCCAGAGGAAGCGCGGGCGCAGCCATTTCGAAGATAAAATTTTCGGTAAATACGTGAGGTTTAGGCTGTTTGATGGACGAGGGTACCAGAAACGCGGTACTTCGCGATTGTTCGAGAAGGTCTTGCCGCGTCGCGTTTGGATGTCTCGAACTTTGTCGCTACACTTGGTTTTACTATTCCGCTGTCCCGGTGCTGCAAATCGAATCGAGACACTTTGAAGCGCCACACAAAGTGAAGCGCCGTTGCACGTCAAAGTCCCCATTGGCCATTCATACCTCAATTGGCTGCGTACCCCCCAACCTACGGACTCCGACAACTACACTACACTACTATGCGGAGCTTCAACAGCGGAGGCGTGTGCACCTACGGCCTCAACAGCCAGGCCGGCTACCTCTTCGAGCGCAACCAGAATGTGCTGCGTCAGCGCAGCTTCGGCCGCGCCCGGGGCTTCATGGGCGCCCCACTCAAGAGGTCCCGCGACCACGACAGCGACAGCAGCGACGAGGAGGCGCTGCGGTATCCCCCAGGACACGCACGGCGCGCGGTGCTGGACGGCATCAAGCGCATGCGCGTGTCGAGCCCCGTGCAGTCGCCCAAGAGCGACGTGGACTCGGACATGACGGACGAGGAGGCGGCCACGCCCCGCACCACGTGGAGGAAGAGCAAGGCCATCGTCCCGGCAGCGCCAGAGGCCGGCAAGAAACGGCCGCTGGTGTTTGCACCGGCGGAGGCGGTGGATCTGCGTTGGAAGATGGCGCGGCAAGAGGAGTTCCTGGGCAGAGAGCAGCACATTGAGATCCCCAACGACGCGTCCTGCAGAGCCATGGTGGTGTTCGACCCGTACCAGTCGATGAACTTGTCGACCGAGCCGCGGGTGGAGCTGGTGGAGGACGACAGGCAGCCGGAGACGGATGAGTGGTCTGAGAGTGAGGAGGAGCACTGCGTCCGGTTTGAGGAACTCCCGTCTGATAACGACGAGCCGGTGGACATGGATGTGGACTGAGGTGGACAATGTCGTACACCCCCCAAGTGACCCCCCCCCCTTCCCTCATGGGCGCGTGTGCAGCGATTGATTGTTCGTCCAAGTCATCTTCCATGCCGAGCTGCTTTTACGCGCCGGCAGCCAGCACCACGCCTACCGAAATCCTATTTAGCGAAAGCATATCCTTAAGGGCTGCAGCAACAACTCCCGCAGCTCAACGTACAACATGATGAACATTTTTTCCTGTCACTCCTACGTTCTTTTTATCGTTTTGTTTTCGCGTCAGGAGCTTCGGTTGAAAACTGTACAGCTCACGGTTGAAGTCAAACATCACCCTCGCACTGCTCCCATCAACAAAGAACTTGTCTTCCAGCCTCTTCCTTCTCTGCAATGCTTCCGACTCGACAGGTGTCGGGTTTGCACGCACGATGCGGCGAGGATCTACCTTGCACAGCTTGGAAAAAGTCTTCGTTCTCAATCGCTCTTTGGTACTCTTCAAGCATCCACGAAAACCCGAGTGCTCGCGGATTTTCCGCGATTTATCTTGAATCTCCATCGAGTTCGGGATTTTGTCAAGTTTCTGATCGAGCAATCGTCTATTTTGCCATTGAGGGGAGCTCGACGCGCCAACATCTACTCGTTCCTTGCCGCCCGATCATCCTCACGCTACCTCGTCTTTCTACTTGCAGACCAAGCGCTAGGAACTGTAATATCCAGGTTATTAATGGGGAAGGGAGGTTGACAGCCAATGAGCGCAAGGCCATTCGTCATTTCGAGGTCTCAACAGCGCCAGCGGCCGTGGGAGGTAAGCGAAAGGAGAGGAACGAAGACGACGACGCGCAGAAGAAGAAGAACTTCGCGGCCGCCGTCCTGAAGGCTAAGAAGATGAACGCAGCGCAGGGTGGGCTATTGCTGTACTCGGAAGTGCTGAAGAGGATGCCCCCTACGAGCAACCGCTGCGAGCGCCTCTTTTCTCAAGCCAAGTTGGTGATCACGCCAAGAACTTTGAAATGTTGATGTTTTACGTGCGAACAGGCGCTACTGGGACGTCAACACGGTCAACGACGTCTATCGCCAACTACGGGGTCTTCGTAAGTGATTCCGCATTTGCGGAGAGCGATGTAAGGTCTTGCAATACATTGAGTATTTTGCAATGATTATCTATTGTTCTTGCTGCTATTGCGTTATTTATTATTGTGATCTTTGCCCAGGAAATACGATATAGTATGGTATTTTCCGAGCCCTGTTGTAGACGTCAAGGTCAGCACTTGAGGCAGACACTTTAGCTCATCAAACTCACCGAAAGTGCGTATTCTCCCTGCATCCACACGCACTGAAACTCCGCAAAGTTTCTCGAATTTGATTTTGTTGCGGTTTAGACGGCTAACTACACCCGATGCCGTGCTCTGCTGCAGTGTCGCCTACGGATCACGAGCCTCCAGGGCACGTGCCCGCGGTAGTAGCCCAATCCACAAAGTTTCTCGAGTACGGAAAGCACGTTCCAAATGGAAGCATTGAGCGAGAAAGCAAATGCGAGAGCTCCACACAACCTTCCCCGTGCCCGGGTTCCTTTGTGCCAAGCTACTTGAGTTCTGTGCTGCAAATTGAGAACTGATATTGATTGTTAGCGCGGCATTCGCGAGTGCTAGCCTACTTGTGCATACTCTGGCGTCTGTACCCACGCAGACGACCTCATCCAGAGCTTTGATCCTTGAAGTGAAACGATATAGAAGTTCACCAATGCACCACTGCTGACAGGCGCCTGTGGCGACTGGGTGCGGGAGGAGGTTGTCACCTTTGACACAAGACGGCGGTATTGTAATCAGTTCATCACTGTCTTGCACTTCAATTTGGTGGCGTGGCTCTGGATCGCTCCATCTCAATGGGAGCTGGTACTGAGCTGGGTGACGGTTGAGTTTCGGGGTTTAATCGGCCGTGGTGCCGCCCAGTCCGGCACCACCACCAGCACGTGAACTCGGTCTCCCCGCGCCACAAGACTCGGTCCAAAGTGCTTGCCACTGTTGAGGCGCAGATCGGGATTCATTGGCTCGAAACCTCGTAGGTTTCCATCATCGTCGAGGCGCACAGCTTCCGCTGCGTGCAGGTTCATCCACGCACCTCCGTCCTGCTTCGCCAGGAAAAGCTGCAGATCCTTGGCTTCGCCTGGGATTGCCGCCCCTTGATCGCTTGGTTGAGTGCAAGCGCAACATTCCAGTCCTCAATGCCAACAGAGGCCACGCCTCTTTCCCCGACGACCACGCAGTTCACAAGAATGCAGACCATCTTGCACCCCCACGGCAGTTCTTAGAATAACCGTGGAGGAGTTCGTTCAATGAACGTCCATCGTGTCCGAGATGGTCACTTGTTATCAATCCTCATCGTCACATGGCTACATCTGCATGGCTACACATGGTTCAACACGCGTACTTACCGGTAAGTGCACGTACTTAAGCTCGACCAAACTTTTACAATCAGTCGAAGCAATAGACAGCACTCTTCAAGCAGAGGAGCAGCTCCGCATCGCCGCAATGTCCCGCTTGCTGCTGCGCTCCTTGCGCTCCCCTCCGGCCGCCGCGGCCCTGGCCGTAGCCGGCGTGGGCAGCGCCTACCTCGTGCCCCCCGCGCGCCTCGACGTGGCGGTAGTATCCCCTCCCTCCCCGCCCTCCTCCCCTCTGGACGACAAGCCCACCTTCTCGGAGCGCACCGTGGGCAACTACGAGAACCGCCTGCGCAAGTTCAGCGCGCCCGAGCGCGTGTTCGAGTACTTCTCGAGCGTTGAGATCGAGCGCCAGTTCTTCATGACGCGCGACGACCTGGCGCGCGCCGTGACGCCCTACACGTACCGCCACGGGGCGCCGCTGGCCTCCAAGAACCCAAAGTTCAACGCCAAGGCGCGCGAGGACAAGAGCCCGCCCGACGTGGCGGGCGAGTACCGGCGCCGCGTGCAGCGGCTGCTCATCGACAAGGACAACGTGACCACGCAGGACGTGCAGGAGCTGCTGGCGTTCCGGGAGAAGAGCCACGTGGACTTTGAGACGCACGTCAAGACGCTGCACGCGCTGCATGTCACGAACGCCGAGTTCGACCAGTTCGTGGTGGTGAGTAGAGGGGCTTAGCCCGTATTGGGGGGATTGAGGGAGGGTATTTAGTGAGTTCTGTTGTACTTTTGTAGTTGCATGGCGGTCCGGCGCGGCCGAAGACGTTCTTTGACTTGGTGGACGCGGACGGCGACGGATTGATTAGTTACCCGGAGTACATGTTCTTCAACACGCTGCTGGCGAGTAAGTGGGGGTGGTTGATGGGGGTGGTGAGGAGGTTGGCAAGGGATTAATTGGGTGTTGTGATTTCATTGTGGGGTGCAGTTCCGGAGCGGCAGTTTGAGTTGGCGTTCAAGATGTTCGACACGGATGACAACGGCAAGCTGGACCACAGGGAGTTCAAGCAGGTAAGACGGCGGTGATGATGTGTGTGGCTTTGGGCGAAGGAGTTTTATTTTTCTTATCGCTTGGTGTTGTTGGTGATTTTGTTGTAGATCATGGAGCTAATGCGGTTGCGCACGCCTGCGGGTCGTCAGGACCGCTCGCTGCATGACGACGACGACGTGCCGATCTTTAAGCACCTGTTTGGCGAGCTGGCCACGCAGTCGCTGTCGTATGAAGATTTCTGCGCCTTCCGCCGCGACCTCAAGCAGGAGATCATGCGCATTCAGATATCCTTTCCACCTCGCTTTGATTTGTTCATGTTTTGGGGTTGTTCGCGTGATTTATATTGGTTTCCCTTAACGCCGGTTTACTTCGAGCAGTATGATGTCGACGGCGACGGAACTCTTTCGCCGCGCGAGTTTGGCATGTTCTTGGTCTCTCACGTTGACCAGGTGAAGCATGCAGTCGTCTCGGTTAGGTAACGAGTTTCTTGTTGCTAACCTTGTGTTTTGTACCGTAATTCGTAGCGTCACATCGAAATGTGGGTTGACCGTGTCGACAGGCTGCGAAATCTGAAGGTTTGTTCGTTGATCATTTCGACCGTATGAACGTAGTGAGCCTTAGTAAACAATTTCATGTTATTGTACTGGTGATATGAACTGAAGGGACACATCACGGAGCAAGAGTTCATGGATTTCAATGTTTTCCTTGAGCACCTTGACGAGCTGAAGGTGGCGATGGATCTCGTCATGCAAGAGCGCGGTGTGAACAAAGGCATGTTCTCTGAAAATTGGTGCACGCCGAGCTGGATGGTTATGGCTGATACCCTATTATTGCCTGCAGATCAATTTCAGCGCGCTACGAGGGCAGCAGTGCGTGGAAGCAAAACTACCAAGCCGGTTACTCCTCTGCAAATCGACATCCTCTTTGCACTGTTTGATCTTGACAGTAAGTGCACCTTGGCATTGCCTATAGCTGGATTATTTTAAATTTTAACCCTGTACTTGTGATGTAGACGATGGACTTCTATCTACAAAAGAATTCATCGAGGTCATGCAGACTCGCAAGGACAGCGGATTCAACGAGGTAACTAATTCTGCGCGGTGTCATTAATTATTTTACTGTTGCTCTCTAACATATATTTGTTTGCTTCTAAGCCTCGTGACACGGGTGTTTTCAACTTCTTCCAGCGCATCAAGGAGTGCATTGAGTGCATTTTGTAATTCCGAGTTAACGGTGCTTTCGCCTGCTGCATTGGTACAGCGGTGAATGTGTCTATTTCCCGAAGTAGCGGTTATCAATTCGATGTAGATGTCCCGAACAACACTTCAGCATTTGGCTTGGTTTTGTCTTTCTTGCTGTTGGTAGACGAGGGCGGGGTCCACATTAAATTGCGAGAGTCCTGGCGATGCGCTGATGTACCATTACCATTTCAGTAACGTAAAGCGCAAATGAAGCCGTCAACTTCACAACCGACTAAATCGTACTTAACACGATTACGTCCGCTTAAATACGGTCACATCCTGAATTCTTCGATGGTTCTCGTCGAGCTGACTTGCGTCATTGTCGGTGAGGGTCGAGCGTTCGATGTGGAGATCGACGACGGCAAGAAGGTTTCTGCGTTAAAGGAGAAAATCAAGAAGAAGAAGCCCAACACGATCAAGGTTCAACCAGACGACCTGAAGCTCTTTCTGGCGAAGCAAGGCGACGAGTGGATGGATGTGGATGCCGCTGAAGCTTTGAGCCTCAGCGATGATGGAGGCCTACCAGGCTTTAAGGAGATGAACCGCAGGTTTTGGCTCAAGAATGAAGAGCACTTTGGACTAAACTTTACGCCACAGGAAGACCAAGTTCACGTGCTTGTGGTGGTTCCAGACGAAACGGAATCTTAACGGGCTAAGCGGCAGAAGCTCAGTCTTCAGGACCCACGATATCAGTCGGCACTTGAATGGACAGATCCAGAGCTGCGCGCCCAACTTCACGTGGAGGATGGGGACCAACTGATTAAAATGCAGGAGCCTTGCGTCAAGGGGACCGGAGTTGGAATCGAACGGTACCCATTGATTCTATTTCGCCGCCAAGAACTTATAGATGAGTGGAACAAGATCGATTATATCTCGATACAAGCGGGATCGTTGCTTTGGATTTGTGGACCACCGGGCACGGGGAAGTCGTGCGCAGCCCTGGCTTTTGCTTGTTCACTCAACCCCTCCCTTTGGGACGTGGTTTGGATCCACTACTCGAGAGATGTGGAGTTCAATTGCGTGCGGATGCAGAAGGGGGTTAAGCAAACGTGCTCATTCAGCGAGTATGATGTGGAGACGTTGCTGCCTCAGGTGTTGGAGCCGGTATCTTCTCTTTCAAGAAAAACCATAGTCTTTCTGGATGGCTATGTCAGCGATTCGGACAATGCGAAGCGTGCCTATCGAGTTTGCAATAGTTGGCGCACACGTGATCTAGATCTGCGTCGACTGGTGTGCGTTAGCTCAATGGCAGTAGTCGGCAAAGAATGTCGGCTGGAGGGTGTAGCTGCTATCGCGGACACTGACGAGGAATTATTGGAGAAGTCTCTGTTTGATTTGTTTTCGTGGACGCTTGAAGATTACTTGAAGTACATGAGTGCGATCAAGAACACTGAGTTCTTCAAGACCGTTCAGGGCAAGTTCCCGCCCTATTGCCCTCAGCCTGGTATTGTGGAATCCGAAGAAGTGCAGAGAAAGAAGAGACTAGAAGAGAAGTATTTTGTAGCTGGGGGGAGCGCGAGGGTGATGTTCGAGTTCAGCCCCAAGAATGCAATTCAATACGTCAAACGAGCGCTCAAGGCAGTACCAAACTTTAAGATTTGTTCTGACATGCTGGCTGGATGCGCGGCATCGACTACAATCAACCGTCTCTTGGCCATATATCCCGTTGGCGATGATGATTCAGAGTCTCGCTTGGTGAGTGGCTACGCCATGCGCGCGTTGGCTATCAAGCTGGGTCCGGATGTACTGAAGAATATGGCTTCGCTTCACGGGTTCAATCCTTCCGTTGATGGTTATATCTTCGAAAGTTGGTTCTTTGCTATGCTTACGACATGCGGCGTCACTTGGAAGCGCCACGTCACGGATACAGATGCTTCGCGGCCGCAGTGGGAGAGATCAGTCGTTACGTTCTTTGACCCGACAAAATTGAAGCTCATTATGACAAGTCCGAAGAAGTGGCTGGCACCATGAAATGGAATCAGAGTGGCTATGATGCTGTTTACATCGACACTGAAGGCAAGCGAGTGAGGTTTGTCCAAGTGACTAGAGCTCTGACGCACTCGTTCAACCACCTCTACTTCGTTGACGTCTTGAACCGGCTGGCTGCACTGGAGGAACCACCCCAGTTCGATGTGGTCGAAATGTGTTTTGTCATCCCAGTGTGCAACCTGAGCAAGTTTCGTAGCTCAACAAACGAACTCGATTTCAAAACTCATGTTCTAAAGTTGCGGGGCGCCGGAGCGAGCTATGCGATCTAGCTCTGGCTCTTCGAAACCAAGTCTGCCATTCGCCACGTGCAAGGCGGTGATCGAGGTCGTCGGTGTCGCCTATAACCCCACTGACTACAGCCCGGCTGTGGGGTCAGAAGTCCGCGGGTAAAATTACACGGCGTCCTTCGTTTTGTTTTTGCTGAGTTTGATTTGCGTTGGATACTAAGCCATGAATAAACCCTATGATGATGAAATCTTTTGACTATCACAAACTTGCGTGACGACAGTTTCTTCTTCTACATCGTCGCTACGACTTTGAGGTCTTCAATTCACTTAGCGAGGATCCAACGCGAAGTCGCCCACACAGCTCCTCTATTTCCGTTGCGACAGGAGAAGGAGCGCTCGAGCTGCCTTCGTAGTGTCTACAGTACTAGTAATAGCACTAAAGCTGATCCAGGTGATGGGAACACCGAGACGCCTTGAATCTTGAATCGTCAGGGCATGCTCACGATCACTAGATAAAAACACTTGCAGTGCTTCATAAGTAATAATACTTCAGGTATCTGTAAACTATAGTAGTACTTGTATAATTACTTATGAAGCAATCCACGTGTTTTTTTACCTAGTGGACGCGAGTATTATGGACTGCATTTGTGTCCGCCAACTCGGAGCTACAAAATGCACTTAATGTGCTTCTTGAGAAGTAGGCATGAGTCACGAAATAAAGTAAATGTTAGATAGCTTCAGTAAATTAATTTGTGGATAGGAGTCCATTATCGAGATGTGGCAACTCTCTCGTTCCAGGATACTGTTAACAACTCTATATAGATGTGCCGGAATACGGACCGAACAGCACTTGGGCATTTGCAGCGGCTGTATCTTCCTCTTGTTTCTTGCTTTTGTCTTTCTTGGCATCAGCAGATGAAGACGACGGCGTCCACTTCAGTAGCTTGTTCTTGAACTGTGAGAGTCCTGACGACGCGCTTTCCTTCGTGATGTACCATTTCAGATGCGACTCGAACTTCTGGAGCAGCTTCTTCGTCGTGCAGAGCTTACTCTGGCAAAGGTATGGCGGCAGGTCCAGGTCAAAGTGGCTCAAGTTGACGAAGAAGCCGTTGCAGTTGATCCGCAGCCGAACGTTGCCCACCCGGACGTACTTGACGTAAAATAGTTCGCAATCGTCTGCGGCTGGGGGGTCGCTCTCATCCGGCACTTCTTCGGAACTCGAAGCAGAAGTAGGCGAGTTCAGTCCGCCGACAGTCAACGAGTTGCTGCTGGACTCGATGAACATGCCGCTGTTTGATCCCGCCGAGTTGCTCTTCTTCAGCGGCCGCATTGTGGTAGGTGTAAGTGGTGAAGACGGAGGCGCTCGAGCCTTTGTGAAAGGTGAGCTGGAACCTTTCTGGCCGAATGGAGTGCTACTCGCAGCTGTGGGCGACACAGGGCCGTACGTGGATTTCCGACCGAAAAGGACTTGCTCCGAGTTCTGCGTGCTGGCGGCAGGTGGCGTGATGTTCTCGAAGAAGAACTTGTAAATGAGTTCGTAGAAGTCGGCTGCGAGCTGGATGACGATCATGTTGGACACCTCCGGGAACATGCTGACCTCCAGAACTTCCAGCACGCGAAGCTTTTGCCCGTGAACGCGAACGATCGGTCCACTTTCAGCGCGAACCACCAGCATCCCCTTCTGGTTACCAAGCGTCAGCTTGGAGCTGCTCTCGAAGCGCTTGTCGACCAGGAGTTTCGCCTTCAAAACTGCTGTTGGGTCCTCGAACGCCGCGGAGGAAGGTCCTGGATGCAGGTTGTTAATCTCGAGCCACTGGAGATTCAACGTGAGCTTCGTGCAGTGGTTCGTGAAGTAAGTGTGGCAACCAGTGAACCCTTGGATGCGAATGCTAACGAACTCGTGATCTGCTCCAGAGATTTCAGGGCTCAGACGCAGACGCCACTGCATCCCAACAACCTTAAAAGATATCGCCTTTAGCGCGGTGGATTTGGTGCGGGACGATGTTCCGCGCGTGCGAATTTCTCGATTCCGCAGCTCCTCTTCAAGTAGGACGTGGAGTTTCTTGGTGGACGTGGACGCTACCGGTGTGTTTGGATTCGGAACGAAGACGGTGATATCACTCCCGTCTAGTTGCTGTGGTGCCTCAGTCGAGTGCGTCCTCGGGGTGTACGTACGCTTGGGTCGCCTCGACATTGACGGCGGTGCTAGTAGCACGTGTCGAATCACGTTCATGAGCTGGTAAAATTGATGGCGATCGGTTGAAAGCTGCAGGAATGACAAGTCTACCTCTGTGCTGGTGGCATTGGTGACTCGCGCGTGGGTGTACGACGTGGTAAGACTGCATTCGTCCATGATCTGCTTCAGCAGTGTTGACCCTGAGGCCGAGGGAGAACCCACATCCGCGTGAGAATACCACAACACACCAGCTGAAATGTCAACGTCGATGGGGGCCACATGAGCTGTAACGTTGTCGAAGGTCAGATTCGCTACCGTGTTGTTCTCGCCCGCATCGGTTCCGATCTCGAAGTGAATGTGCTTGGACGCCAGCAGCATATTGCTGCGTGTGTTCTCCTCGCGCACGTTGATCTGCGCATCGTGGATGTCGACCGTGTAAGCTTTCATCGCGATCGCCACTTTCGGGGCGTCGTAGTCGCTCGTGTCTTCACCGAGGCTTCCACGTGAGGAACCGCTGTCGTCGTCAAGAGATCTAGAGGACATTTCACGGTCGGAGTCCTGCTGACTCATGCCCAGCTTGCCTTGTTGCAGCAAGTCGAGCAACGTGTCACGCGTACTGCCCCGACGATTGAAGATTCGCGGAGTCTCGATGCTTGCGTCAACCAGCTCGGTGTCAGTGCTGCTGGATACAAAGGAGGCTGACCGAACGCTGCTGCTCTTGCCAAGACGGTAAGGTGAAGCTGAGGTCGTGTCGGCTTCGCGTTGCTCCTTGCTGGCATCTCGCTGAGCGTTCAGAAGCAGTTGGAGGCTCTCGACAGTCGTAGCGACCATGTAGAAGACGCTGTCTCGGGTTTGAAGCGTCCATAGAAGTCTCATGGAGTCAACTTGGATCGGACACGACCCGTCCTTCAGGAAAAGGTTATCCGTCGACGCAGACCGGCGCTTGAGTCGCGACAACCTCTGCTTGATGTTTTGCGTCCAATTCTTAGCGGAACGGGGCGACTTCGGTGGGGAAATTGCTGCGGAGGATGTTCGCACCGACACGGGAACCTGCAGCATGGGAAGTCTTCCAGTCGGGGTCTCTTGTTTCGTAACTTTCGGGCTGCTGACGATTCCGAACTCGTAGTCGATTAGCGCGAAAGTTTCGTGCATTTTGTCGAAAATTACCGAGTTGGATGGAGCGAACATCGCGGCGACTTCGTCGTCAAGTGCGTCCCAGTCCTCATTGTCACCGGGTGTGTACGTGTTGCGATAACTCGTTCCCAGCGTTTCCAGTGAGAAATTGGAGACCATTTCCGATCCGAAGGGGAGAACGTCAGGGATCGTCTCCTCTGCAACGGCGAAGTCGTCGTCGACTTGAAGCAGATATCCACGGAACAAATGCAGGTAGACTGTCGACTCCCAGAGCTTCCACTGCCGATGGTTCTCCTGTTCCGAGTCGGAGGAGCTGTCCGTCCGTATCACGCCGTGGGTAAGGAACTCGTTCGTCATTACCAGCATCCCGATGTCCTGCGTCGCTGTATCCCACCAAGCGAACTGCATCAAACTGACCGATACATCCCATTGTACACCGATACACTGCAGCCGTTTAGCGTCGTCAGACTCAGTCGCGTTCGCTTTGGTCGACTTATTCGCTGAATCTCCATCGTCATCGTCGGTCGTCATGTAGATCAGCCACGGATACACACAGTCCCAGTTCATAGCAACGAGAGCTTCGTTCGCGATGGGAACGTGCGTTGGTTGGTCCTGCGCTTGCGTGTTCCCCATGGCGATTTCCAACGACAAACTGTACTCGAGCTGGCCGGTGTAATGGATCCCATGCTTCCAGTGAATAACCGCGTTCACCGTGACTTCCGGTATGAAGAGGAACTGCAACGAATCCTCGCCTCGGTGAACTACAGATACAGCACCTTCGTGTTTCTCCACCAATTCCGCGTCCTCGAGCATAACTCGCAGAGGTGAGCACTTGAACCCGAGCATCTGGAACTGACGTAAGTTGAACGCAACTTCGCCGAGTAGTACTCTAGTGACCTTGCTTCCGATGTGGTCGCGGCCGTCGGTGTCGCCATAGGGGCAAGTGAGCTCTGCGCGTTGAAAAGCTACGTCAAGGTTACCAACGTAGCGCAATCGGAAGTTTGATTGTTCTGGTTCTGAATTGGTATTATCCAGTTCTTTCGTGTCGAAAGCCTCCTGGAGGATCGGGACCTGGCGCAACAAGGACTCGAAGGGTTTTCGCTCCATCGCCAAGTGAAGATCTTCTGTCAACACGCTTAAATCAAAGCATAGCGTTCGTGACACAGTGGAGCTCTCATGGTCAGGTTGGTCCCACAGCAACGATTGACTCCACTCCACGTCGGTAATGGAGAAGTGGAGCTCGGTGTCCTGCAACTGAACCAGGGGATTGTCTGGAATTGCAGCACTCAACGCAGTGGCAGACACCGACCCTTCCATCACCATGACTTGGTTCGCGACTTCTGCAAAAGATCGAGTGGCGAGACCCTCCTTCCCGAGACACTGCGCTAGGCGAGCCATTGTCTCGGTAACTTCTCGTGGAGTGCTCCGCGTCATTCTGACTCCAAGCGTGGTAATGGCAATGCTCGCAGTGACTTCCATTTCATCAGCCCCCTCCATTTCAATAGTGAATGCCCCACAAGCGAAGGAAATTCCCTGAACGGAATTCCGCTTGGCGCTGTCACTCTTGTCGGAGGAGCCGCTGGTTAGCTGGTCGAGGCGCAAGAACAGCAGCAACATCCGACTCTGCGGGCGGAGATGCATCTTCAGTACGTTGCAGCGAATGTCACTCTGAACCGGGATCTTGGTGAGGTACCGTTGTCGACCAAGGCTGCTTCTGTTCTGGAACGACGCATCAGTCACCTCGATACTCGACAAAAGCTCGCCCCACTCTAGTCTCGCTCTCGCGCAGTTAAACGCCAGCGTGGCGGACAGCTGAGTCTCTCGGAGCGAAACTTTGGCGTCTCCCAACCCAAACGTTGCCAACTTTGCCACCCCTGGGATATCTACCACGTCCACCATCGTATCTTTCGAGTAAACGTTCGTCCCCACGATTTTCAACGCTGCTTGGTCGATTTGACTTCCACCCACTGGCAGTCGATTCTTCTTCGAAGACGACGAACTCGACAACAACAAATCCAGTTGATCAATGATGTTCTTGATCGCAGCCCACTCCAGCAAGAAAGTTTTGTGCTGGCGGTAATGCCATTTCACGTTAGTGGTGTCGATGTGGATGTCCATGTCAACTTCAGTGACTTCACTCGTCGCTTTCTCCTCTCGATCGACCTTGACAGCATGGAGGTATATCGCTGGAAATCGACTGGGCTCGCCATCACTTTCTGGTAAGAGCCCGTTAATTGAGACGTACTCAAACTTAACCGAAGTCCCGACAGTTTTCGTGTTCTGGGAGGGGTCTAAACACGTACTTAGCGTCACTTTGGCTCCTCCAAACGCTGCTGAATGCGGGCTCAGCCCACTGGGAACGACGTCGACACTGATATGCTGCACCACAATACACCGTTTAACAGACGAGGAACCGTTCTCGCCCGGAACCGGAGCTAAAGGCATCTGGACGGACGTAGCTGTACCATACGCAGTAAAATCGTCCGTGCCTCCATCCCTAGCAAAGGCCTTGAACGACAACATCCACGAAGACACCTCCATCTCCGCCTCCCAGTTAACACGGCCTTCTCGTTCTTGTGCTGCGAGTCGCTCGCCTGTTGAACCACTTGGTCGCTTTGTTAGAGCGGATTTTATCATACGTTTCGCTTCGATCTGGCAATGTTCCACTCGTTGCTGCGCTACAGCCAGCGAGCGGAATAACTTTTCCGAGCGGTGGCTCAAGAAAGCCTCAACTTTGTCGAACGTGCCAGTCACAACTCCACGGGCTTTGGCCGTTTGCTTCGCTCGCATCTCGATACTGGATATGGATAAAATCTTCCTGTCTGAAGCTAGATTGTGAACTCGCGTGTTCTGGATCAAAGCTTCCACGTGCACCCTCACCTCATCATTGCTTTTTACAACGTCTTCCGTGTCGGAGCCTTCACTTTCAATGCTGAAAGATCCGAGCTGCTTCAGATACGTCAGATTCCGAACATCCGCGCGAAACTGAAGCGGGACACAGCCGACAGTCTCCACCTCGTGCACGATAGTAATACTGGTGCGGAAACCAGTGATCTCGATCTCTGAAGGGTACAGTGGTGTTGGTACTGGTGGGGTCGGTGATTCTCCAGAGCAGAGACTTCCAACTGACTTAATACCTCCAATATCCGCCAACCCTTTGCGTATTTGCTCGTTTCTGGCTGATAGTACACGCTCAACAAAAGCTGTTGACACAACAAAACTTGTGGTTTTTTCCTCACAGCCCAACAGTTTGCACCCAAGAAATTTCTGGTTCCGTAAATTGAGATCCACTAGGACGCTGGCGTCCGGAACTTCCAGCCGCACTCCATCACTGCCGTCACTTTCCTCGCGCTCTTTACCATCTCCGAGCTGAGGACCACTCTGTATCACCAGCGATTTCGCCTGAGCCTTCAGCTGTAACATCTCACGCTGGACGAAGACATCCGTGATTCCAACGTAAAGCCCTTGACACAGAAACCGCGTTGTCGTCTCCAAACAATTGGCGTGGAGCCTGATACTATTCACCTTGAGGTCCACAAACCGCATGTAGCAGATCGGATTCGTCTTGGCTAAGAAATGTTAAGAAATGTTAAAAAGTTAGTTACAAATAAATACACTTAGTATAAAAAAATTTCCTCACTTCGAATGGTTGCAGCTGTTCCGCTGCTTGCCGTCATCTTCTTAGGCAGGAGTGCGTCTCGAAGCAGCTCTTCGTCCACTTTGTCGACGTCCCCCACGACTTCATCGATCACCAAGATGCAAATCTTGACCAGTCCGAACGACTCGAAGAACTCCTTGACGTGGTTCTGCACTGCCACTTTGGTCAGCACCAAGCGCCAAGTGCTCGCTCCGCTGCTGCTGAGCTCCACGTTGAAGAAGCAGAGAGGCTGTAGAGACACTCGCTCCACTCTGACCGTCACCGGGCCGAGCTTCGAGTTGCGCGAGCGAGACTTGGATAGCTGAAAGGAGACGGCCTTGGACAGCAGCCAGCCCATCGCTCGGTACCGATACAGGAACAGCCACCCGAGCAGTCCTAGCAGCAGGACCCACTTGCGGTGCCATCCTGTCGCGTCATCCCCTGCCATTATGGACACACGGACGCCTTCCAGTGGATCAATGCAACCTTTCGCGACGCTTGGATCTTCTGTGGTCGGATTTAAAGTGCCCAAGTTGAAGTGAGCCATACAAATATCAAGCCATAAACTTATATGCGCCAGTTTGCTTGGAACGACGTCACCACGTGTGGCTCGTACTATGTTCTTAACGACTTCAGTGTATTACGCTGGGGTTCCACTCAGGAGTTCCCCTTTACAACAAGTTGGGCCAGGAACTCCTGGTACTCGACAGTCCCGGACTGGTCTTGATCGAACACATCGAGAAGTCGAGCCGCTTCGTCGCGTGAAAACCTGCAGTCCAGCACCAACTTGACGAACTGGGCCTCGTTCAGACAGCCCTCTTTGTCCAGGTCGTACTCGCGGAAGGCGCCTTGCACGGTTCCGTGGATCGCGAGTATCCGCTCAAGCATCGTCGTTTTGAGCGCTTCGAGGGAAGGAGTCTTGGACTGAGCCTGTGGCTTGGCAGGTGAACGGCGATAGTGAGTCTTTGGCTTCGAGTGCCCCTTCCCTGGAGACGCACGCTTACCAGCTTTCTTTTGGGTGGGGCTTCCTGCAGCCGCCCCGCTCTCTTTGAACGCCCCGAAGCCAGCGATAAACTCCTTGTAGTCGATAAAGCCAGACACGTCGCGGTCAAGGTGGCGAATAACCTTGCGGATCTCCATTTCCGGGAGTCGATATGACTTCAATACGCTTCGGAACTCCTTGTACTCTAGCAAGCCATTGCCGTTGGTATCAAACTTACGGAAAGCCAGGCGTAAATCTCGGGTCTGGTGCGCCATCCTCTGCGCCAATTCGCGCTCGATCTCCAGGATAGATTCCAGCTCTTCTTCATCGAAAATCTCCTCTGGGGCGGCAGCCACCATCGCGCTGATTCCCTCGGCAGTGCTGCTTGGATTCACGCGCAGTGGATTAAATATGACGGAGAACTCGTCGAGTGAGATCGTTCCTGAGCCATCCGTGTCCAGTCTTCGGATTAATGCGTCGATATCGTCGTTCTTCACGATGCCGTAGCGCTTCATAAAGTGGCGGAACTCCTCGTGGTCCAGCTCCCCATTGCCATCCTCATCGTACTGGTAAAACGCGGTCTCTATGGAGTCATGGCAGCTCAGCACACGCTTCATCCACTTGATTTGAAGGTCTCGAAGACGCGCACGCGCATTCTTCGATTCGACCGCTGGCGCAACGGGTTTAGCCACTAAACTCTGACGAGGAACGACTGCTGTAGAACTCTGACGCCTCTCCTGATCTTTGTTCACACGAGTTTCGTGGAAAATAGTGGCAAACTCTTCGTACTCTATGCAGCCATTGCCGTCAGCATCCAGCTTCTTCATCAGCGACGTGATGTCCTCTTCCTCGCGGATCCCGAATTGATTCATTAGTTTCCGGAATTCGTCGCGAGATAGATCGCCGTTTTGGTCTCTATCGAAAGCTGAGAACGCTGACCGTAATGAGTCATGAGCTGCCAACGCACCACGAATCCATTTTTCCTCCAGCTCCCGTAACCTTGCAGCTTTGTTGATTTTGCTGACATTTCTGCCCTCGGAAGCTTCATTTAAGTTGCGAATAGTCCCAGATCTTACTCCTCTCTTGATAGCACGCTGTCCTTCACCATTCTGACGCTGATCAGTTCGAGCAACGGTCTTTCCACCCCCTTTATAGCGAGCTAGACGCTGCTCGTTGAACACTGACAGGAACTCTTGCAGATCAATCATCCCGGAGTTATCTGCGTCCAGCCGCTTGAGCAACATGGATATACTCGCTTCGTCTGTGATGCCATACTGACCCATGAAGTCCCGAAATTGTTCGAAGTCCATCTCGTTGCGTCCTTCTCGATCGAACTCCAGGAAGGCATTTTCTATCGAGTTGTGGTGACGAAGCACTCGCTCCATAAACTGCAGTTCTTGTTCTTGTAGCGCAGCAAGTCGCGTCTTTATACTCTGCTCGTTCTCAGCTTGGGAAGCTTTTCTCATTGTTTGGGCTGGCCGCGTAGTAGCACCACTATCAGTATCTTTATATCGCCCAGAAACCTGCTCTGTGCTTTTCAGTGATGGCTTTATCTTACGGTCGTACACTCGCGCGAACTCATTGAAGCTGATAGTACCGCTCCTGTCTCGGTCAATTTCATCGATCAAGGCGTCAATTACTTCGCTGTCCTTCACTCCTGACTCGTGCATCATACGGCGAAATTCTTCGTAGTCCAGCTCCCCGCTGCCATCGCGGTCGTACTTGCTAAATGCAGCTTTTACCTCCCCATCCATTTTCGAAGACGGCTTTATCCTACGGTCGTATACTCGAGCAAACTCGGCGAAGCTGATAGAACCACTTCCGTCTTCGTCGATTTCGTCGATTATAGCATCAATTGCGCTTTTGTCTCTCACTCCAAGTTCGCTCATTAAACGTCGGAACTCTTCATAATCCAATTCGCCACTGCCGTCACGGTCGTACTTGCTAAATACTGACGCTATTTCGTCGTTTGGCTTAGGAGAGCGCTTTATCCTGCGCTCGTAGACCCCCGCAAATTCATCGAAACTGATGGAGCCACTGCCGTCTTCATCAATTTCATCGATCAAAGCGTCAATTTCCTTGTCGTCTTTCACTCCCGATTCGTGCATCAAGCGTCGGAACTCTTCGTATTCCAGCTCGCCGCTACCATCGCGGTCATACTTGTTGAATGCTGCAAGTGCTGCGTTATTTCCCTTCGAGACCGGATTTTGACGCCGCTGGCCCTCACTCAACCCCTTGTTACCTTTGAGAGCGGGTCCTTGGATGCCTAACAGGTTTACAATTGTTTGGAGGTCAATTCTTTGTTCCTCTTTAGGATCGACTTCCTCCAGCACAGTCCGCAATTCAGCAGCTTTCAATTTAATGCCTAGTCCAACGAGCAAAGCACCGAACTCCTGGTGATCGAGACTGTTGCTGCCGTCAACGTCATAATTGTCAAACTCGGCTTTCAGATCACGCGCTCGTCCAGTCCGTTGCTTCGATCTTTTCATCGATTCGTCGAACTTGCTTCGGATCGAGTCTAGAATCTGCTGAAGATCCGTCTGCTTTGGTGGTCTAGAAGTTCGTGCAGGTTGAGACTGCGCTGTTGCTTTTGGGGGCGACGATTTATCGATACTTTTGGCAGGCGAGGACGCGGTTTGTGTCGGAGCTACGGGGATAGGCGGCCGATAAAAGAGCAGTCCCGCTGCAAATTCGTCGTAGTCAATAGTTCCAGAGGCATCTCGGTCCAGGTAGTCCACGATGATCTGTGTTTCGTCAGGTGCGAACTTGTACTTGGCCATAAAGCGGCCAAACTCCTCGTAGTCCAGGAAGCCACTACCGTCCGTATCGTACTCCATGAAGACCTCACGGATCGACTTACTATGCCCCATGACTCGCTCGCGCAGCTTCGTTCGGATGGCCTCCATGGGGTCCTGCACCTGCTCAACCGCTGGCTTCTTCGCTCCAGTCTTCGCTTTGCCTTTAGTCTGCGGCTGCACATTCTTCTTCTCCGTCAGTTGTGAGAGTTGTTGCACCTTCTTAGGGGAATTACTGTTCTTAGACGGATAATTCTGCTCTGCTCCGAGCTGGACGTCGCCCATGAAGGCGTGGAAGGACACGCTCTGCTGGTCTTTCGCGCCCAAATGACGCAGCAGCAGCTCCGCCTCGGCGTCCAGGAAGTCGTGGTCCCGCACGAGCGCGCGGAACTGGTCGACGGTTAGCACTCCGGCTCGCTCGCGGTCGTAGCGGCGGAAGACGTCCTTGACGTTCTGCGAGTCGCTGCGCACCAGCACGCGCTCCAGCAGCTTCCGGTGCAGGTCACGAGCGCGCGCCAACATGGCGCCAGCTCCCGAGCCTTCGCGGGCGGACGTCATCTGGTTGGTAAGGGGCCGCGGGGAGTGCGCAGCGACAGCATAAAGCGTGTCACGGCGGAAAATAGGGTAGCCACAATTAGAACGGCAAGTTGAAGTTGCAGGAGTGATGGTCGCTTTATGTTGTCCCTTTTCAACTGCCCCGGTTGAAGTGACGACATACAATTATCCCGTGTAAAAGTGAAAGATCGACCGTGGGGGTCAGTTGATCGGAACGTCGCGTTGAAATCTTCCAGCATTAATCGAGGGGCAACTGGGGGACAATTGCGATGCAGAATGGCACGGTGGTTAACGCGAAGCCTGGGGCTGGGCAGAGGCTGCTGTGGTCGATGGTGGCAGCGCTGGCGGTGTTAAGTCTCGTTCTTCTGGCTTATACGCAGCTCATTTACCTGCCAGCGATGACTGGCGACGGGGGGCACCGTCAGTTCCTACGTGCAGGACGGCACCAACTTTCTGCGAGTTTACGAGAGACCTACAAGCTGCAAGCCGAGACGTTCAATGAAGACCAGAGGAAGGTGGTGGACATGACGCGCCACGCGTGGCACGGATACCGCAAGTTCGCAGACTGGCACGACTACCTGAGTATGCCGAGCCTCGAGCCTGGAAGTGTGTACGGCCACGACATGGCTCTGACGACGGTCGATTCGCTAGACACGCTCTTTATTATGGGACTTCACGACGAGTTCGACGAGGCCAGTGCGTGGGTAAAGGCGAACCTGAGCGAGACCATGTTCCAAGGTGGATCCGTGAGCTTCTTCGAGACTACCATCAGATCGCTTGGGGGTCTGCTGTCCGCGTACTACCTCTCGGGTGAACAGCATTTTCTTGACATCGCTAAAAGCTTGGGCAAAGCTCTCCAGATGGGGTTTATATGCGCAAACCACGTCCCGTGTCGTGCCGTGAATCTTGTTGAGGTTGCTTAAGCGGGTGAATGGCTCGTGTTGAGGTAAAGTGGCTGACAAATGACTGGAATTTCGTACTATTGCAGGGCCATCTGAGCTATGAAGAACCGCTTCTGTCCGAATTGGGGACTTTTCAGCTTGAGTTCGCGTACCTCGCGCACACAACAAACGACGATTCATTCCTGCTCCAAGTGAACCACATCAACAGCATCGTGAGTGATGATACGAAACCCAAGACCGAGTATCTTGAACTAATGAAACCTCTCTGAAAACTATGAAGATGGTCGATCTAGTCGAGAAGCGCTACACAAATGGCTTGATTCCGGTCATGATGGACTGGAATTCTATGATGTACGTACCATTTTACATGTTTCTCTGTTCTTTGTTATCCACTCTAACATTTGTAAAAACTCGTTGTCGTGCTGGACTGCATAGGGCCCAACCAGGCTCCGTCATCTCTGTGGGGGCTCTAGGTGACAGCTACTACGAGTACCTTCTCAAGCAGTGGCTACTTTCGGGCAAGAAGGACAACCAGATGAGAGATATGTATGTCACGGCTGTGGCAGGGATCCAAGAAAAGCTGGTTGGATACTCCTACCCGTCGAATTACGCATTTATTGGACGGCTTCTTGTCACCGGCGATCTAGAGTCTGCAATGGAGCATTTAACCTGCTTCGTACCAGGGATGCTCGCCCTTGGGTACACGCACGGTATGCCGACTTCTCATCTGGAGCTCGCCAAAGAACTCACAGAAACATGTGTCCGGGTGTGTTGCTAAAATCTGATGCGTGTCTGGAGTGTACTTACCGATCCACTAACAAGCATTCGTCTATTAGATGTATCTTCATTCTGCGTCGCACTTGTCCCCTGAGATAACTCAATTTGTCATCGTAACCGACCCTGAAGGCATCCAAGCAACGAACCCCGAGTTGTTTACGTTTCCTTCGCATGACTACAACATCCTGCGGCCTGAAACTGTGGAGAGTTTAATGATCCTGTACCGAGTTACAGGCGACGAAATGTACCGCGATCACGGACGGATGATCATGGAGGCTTTTGAGAAGTACAGCAAGGTTCGCAGCGGATAGAACGATTTAGCGTACGATGCCGAGTAATTATTTCTAACGACTGCTGCGTGTGTGCATTTCACATTAGGTCCCAGCGGGTGGATACCGCAGTACTGTCGATGTTTGGAACGGCACGCCGACAACCAAGCAAGGCGGAATGGAGAGCTTTTTCATCGCAGAGACGCTCAAGTATCTGTTCATGCTTTTCTCGGACGACGATGTTCTACCTCTCGACGAAATCGTGTTCAACACGGAGGCACATCCGTTCCCAGTGTGGCGGTAAGCAGGGGATACTCGCCACGTATGGTCAGTTCATGTGTACCAGTCGGTTTTCTTTTTAGTTTTTATTCGTAATGAGGCTAGAGTTTTTGCCTATCGTTTCCGTTCGAGTAGATCGTAAAAATACTACGATATATTACGATGGATACGCACAAAATGCTGCCGCCGTGGGCACTGCCAGTGTCATCGAGCTGTTGACTCGAATTTCGGAAACAGCGTCCTCAATCAAGATTCACTGCGGCAGAAGGATGCGGGGGTAACGTGAAGGCATGCGGCAGCAAGCCAAACTCACGATCGAGCTCAGAAGTCAACGGGTACGCTTGGATACCATGAGCCCCCGTGTTGAAAACGACGTACCATATTCCACAAATAACAGTTACGCGGTCCATAAATAATGATTAGTTGTGGTTAGTAGAATTTTAGTGTCTAATTATGGTTTGCAAAACTTAAATACGGGTTACATGCAGCTCTAAAGTAATTGCGCTTGTATCATACGAAGTTTGCTTTAATCGTCGCTCCTTTCTACTACGCTGCACAATTGTGCAGAGTCCCACTCGGAAGGAAGGTTAGTATGTAAGTAGGAGCTAGAACCGTTGCGTTAAATAGGTTGCCCTCGGGGGACCAACAGAGACCGGCTTAGAGAGAGGAAATTGTTAGGCAGCCGGAAACCCGAACTATTCTGTGGGCCCGTCCTCATGCCTTCTATAAACCCGAATGTATGTACAAGGGTGAGCGTGGACCCTCCCAGTGCTGACGCAAGCATCTGGTCCACTCCAGGGCCACCACTCCACGACCAAGAGGTCATTGATAGACCCCTCACCCTCTCGTGGTCGCTAACCACGCCCCCAGCCACTCTATGACACACTAAGTTCGTCAAGGCTCGTGTGGAGCAGCGGCCTCGCAGAAATTTCGAGGAGTCGATCTCGCACAAACTCGGCGCGTCTGGATAGTGGTCGCGCCGAACAAATTATTACCGGTTGTTGGAGTAGCGTATCTTCGAATATAGGGCCCAAGTCTTCGCAGGCTTCAGAGTTGGGGGGTTCTTGTGTTACACGCCACGCCGAGCCCCTTGACCGAAGAATGAAAGGCTTCAAACCTTTCCCGTTGTTGGGTAGTGTCGACCCTGTGCCGCAGAACACTACGCGTAGTATGAGTTGCTTTATCTAAACCAGTCCTATCCATATTGCTACTAAGAAATGCGAGGGTTGCCGCTCCATAGAGCTCTCCTAACGAAGTTCCCCTACCTATACCTACCGCCTACCTACAGTCCATGTCGTTTCTTCTTCAAGAAAAACTTTAGGTATCGACTCACTACACGCTCGGGCCCTCGCAGACCGATTGCCGTTTTTTTAACGCGAGAACTTACGTTGTCGGTAATGGCAACATCCACGGAGTCGGCGTCGATGCTGCTCGCGTTCGAATCTACGAGAAATCTCTGTCGGGCACCCTACAACAAGCTGCAACCACGTCTGGTTTCTCGTTGGACTACTTGTCACTACACAAGGTGGAGATCAAGCAGGCGCTCGAGTATCGGCACAACTGGGATTCCCCAAGCTGGGCAGTCGAAGAGGTGAGCTCTAAACGTTTTTTTATTTTATTTTGTTTTACTAACCTCGTTTGGTTCTCGTGCGACTATAAAGCTCACTACACGTCAGGATGGATATGCAGTCATGTCTTGGCCACTTTAGCTCTACGAGACGGCCTAGACCTTGCAAAGCTGCTGAAAAGACTCCCGGCTCGCAAGCCACCCGGAAGACTGCGGAAAGTGCGCCGTGCACTTGACAGAGACGATGAGCATTATATCGCAGTGGCACGCCTCGTGCGGATCCTGACGGAGCAACCGGGGCCGGCAATGAACTGGAAGTGCTCGAAAGAATTTCAAGAAACAGTCGACGGCGAGATGCAGTACTCCAACTACGTGGGCACGGTGTCCTCGTGGGCAAACAGAAATGGAGTGTTTTTCTGGCGAGTGACATTCGACAATGGCGTTGTTGAGCACCTGCTATCGAAGACTTGGCGAAGGCCGTCAACGCCGCGTATATGACCGGTGTTGCGGTTGCGGGACAGTAGCAGTGGAAGAAACTGTTAAGCATGCTTTATAATACATTTCGTTGCACTTTACAATGGTAACATTTACTCTGAACTTCGATCTAACAGCGACCACATGCAATTCAGCCGAGGTACATGGAAATCATCCGTTTCTCCTATGGTACGTGGTTTTCAGCCGAATTGTATATGAAATTAATCTTTTCTCGATCACTATCGTGTGAGCGACTGGTTTGGCATGGAGTTCATTTCGCAATTTGCTCAAGACTTTGGCAAACGTTGACGACTCGCTATGCGTTGGAGCTGCGTTCTGCTTGTTGTTGTGTCCTCCCTATTGGCAGCTTGGGATGGCGTCTCCGCCAACTCGGACTTCCTACCGACAAAGCTCTCGCATGTGGTCGCCGACTCCACCAACGACGGTTCTAGCAGACTCTTAAGAAGTGGGAAGGCAACTGGAAACGACTCGGAAGGTGACAGCATCGGTGACGAGGAGCGAGCATTCGACGACCCAGCGATCACCCAGTACTTGAGCCTCTTTAAAGACTGGGCAAGGAACAAGGAGACCCCCGAGAGCGTCTACCAGTACTTCGAACTCGCGCCTCGCGTGGAGAAGGCGTACAAGAGCGGCAAGTGGGCCAGACTTCTGAAGAACGAGAAGTACATCGTGTACCGCAAGTACGAGAAATATCTGCATCTAGTGAAGGCAGCAGAAGCGCAGGCGAACATGGTTCCGTAATATACTCCTTCGAATGCATTGCAATCGTCGATCAATGTGACAAGTTTACACCCAGAAAAAAAATGTAAAATGCACGATGCTCTCTCTGTTGTTGCGGCTGAACAGGATGAACAGAGCTCGTGTTACCCATGGCAGTCCAAATATTCGGTAAGGGCCTTAGGGCCATCACCCAACCCAACTTTGCTGTCTTGGGTGACCCAAGACAGCTTGAGCCTTTCCACTAAAAAATTATAAAATGTGAGGTTCCAGCTGGCAATTTGCACAATTTTCTTACTGGACGGATCAGCCACTACCAAACTCCAGCACCTCCTGCTCTCGCCACTCTGGAACCCCCGCGACAGCGCGCATACACACACACACACACACACACACACACATACGATGGAACTGTGCCAGGAAGACTCGACCGCGTACTGGAAGGGCCTGTGGCACGGCCTGCTGCTCATGCTGCCGGTGCTCACCTTCCTCTATCGCAAATGGAAGACGGCCGCGGAGCAGTCGGCGGTGCAGCAGCCAGTGCTCGGGTACGAAAGACAGCAAAGAGGAACCTTGCTTGCTGCATGACGAGAGTGTTAACCTGATTGCATTGTGTTGTGTCTTTTGATGCCGTTGAAATGCACCACCAGAACGTACGTGTGGTGCTGCTGTTGCCGCCTTCTCGAGGTCGAGTGGAGTGATAATTACTGTCTGCTGTGCTGTTGCTGCAGGTCCTTCATGAACGAGCTGTTCGCCTTCGAGGTGGTGCTGGTCGCCGGCGCGGAGCTCAAGGCGGTGCGCGACCAGCTCAAGAGCGCCGAGGAAGCGACCCCCGTGAACAAGAAGAAGGTGCAGGCGCTCAAGGAGCGCATAGTCGACGTGGCCACGGTGCTGCAGAAGAAGCTCGAGACCATCACGCCCATCGTGTCGTTCCTGCTGGAGCAGAGCGTCGGCGTGATCAAGGACCACCACACCGACAAGATCGCCGGCACGCCCGAGGACAGCGACGAGTCCAAGAAGGACAAGTAGATACGATAGCGTAGAGATGACAAAATCCCTGTTGCAAGCCCAAGTCTACAGTTACGTGTTGATAGGAGGACGGTGAGCAATAGACATAGAAGTAAACAGAAGAATGCCGTAGTAGTAGAAGACGCATTTGCTTTCTTTGTATTGACGCAGCCCAGGGTCGACACCTACGCACCGTAGCGTCGCCCCGACGCTCTCCCCGAGCCACAATCCCTACAAATGGGGGAGGTCGACACCGTCGCACCGTAGCGCTTCAGATCCACGCTTTCCTCCCCCGCTAAACCAAACTCCGCGCTTCCTCAAATCGTCCGTTGCTTGATCAGAACAGAGTCCACTGCCGATGCCAAGGCATCAGAGACGCAAGTCGCCAGGCGCTTACTTCTTGATGGCGGTCTTGGCCAGGAAGTCCGTGTGCTCCTGGTACGGCGAGGGGCCGAACGTGTGCTGCTCCCAGAGGTCCGGGGTCAGGTACGCGTAGGTGGCACGCAGGGCGTAGAAGGTGGCCTTCACGAAGTTGCCCAGGGTGCGCGTGTGGCCGCGGGCCGAGGTGTAGCAGTCCTCAATACCGGCCATGCCCAGAAGCTTCTTGGGCACGGGGGCGGCACACAGACCGGTACCACGGGGGGCCGGGATGAGGCGCACGCGGACGGAGCCGCACTTGCCCGTCACCTTGTTGGGCACGGTGTGCGGGGCACCGACCATACGGCCCCAGTAGCCGCGGCGCACGGGCACCAGCGAGATCTTGGCCAGGATGATGGCGCCGCGGATGGCGGTGGCCACCTCCTTGGCGCACTTGACGCCGAGGCCGATGTGGCCGTTGCTGTCGCCCACAGCCACGAAGGCCTTGAAGCGCGTGCGCTGGCCGGCCGTGGTCTGCTTCTGCACGGGCATGATCTTCATGACCTCGTCCTTGAGCGACGACTCCAGGAAGTAGTTGACGATCTCGCACTCCTTGATGGGCAGCGAGAAGAGGTAGATCTCCTCGAGCGAGCCGATCTTGCCCTCCTTTACCAGGCGGCCGAGCTTGGTCACGGGCACCCACTCCTTGGACTCCTCACGGCCACGGCCACGGCCACGTCCGCGGCCACGGCCACCGCGGCCGCCACGGCCACGGCCAAATCCTCCACGTTCTCCAGCGGGCGCAGGCGCAGCGTCAGCCATTGTCTTCAGTAGTTCCTCTGCTTCTTCGGGGCGAAATGAACGAATACCCGCGGCCGGGTCAAAGGGAGCTCCCCACGACGACAGCCTCTCCTCCAGTCAACCGAAATGGCGTGGACCACGTGGTACTTGTGTGTAGCACACGAATTGCAGCATGTTGCTTGGAGAGCATGTTGCTTGAAGAAGTTTGCGGAATGATGGATGCGCAACGTAAGCCGGCACCACCGGTATAAATACGATACCTATGCTATAGCATAGTGTTCATGCAGCTACCATAGTAGGTCGAAGTGAACTTGGTCTCACAACATGATATCCTACCATACAGGCTAGTGATTCAGCGACTAAGTACGTAAACTTCTCGAATATGCAACGTACGTGTTGACTGGGCAAAATTGTGGGGCTGGAGTTATTGGATAAAGGGGGCGACATCGTCCTTCAGTTCCGTAGACTCTCGCGATGATGATGCTGGCGACGACGTCGACCCAGCGCCTGCGCCGCGAGGCCGCGTCGGCGCTGCGCGACCCTCGGCAGGCCCGGCGACTGCACTTGCTGCAGCAGGTGCGCGACGCGGCAACTCGCGCTGCCGGCCAAGATACGCGCGCTGCCACAACCCGTCTAACCGAATCCTTGCTGCGCTTTTGTGCCTGCTACAGCAACTGGGAAGCTCGCTGCAGCGCAACGGCGTGCGCGGCGTGCTCCGCGGCGCGCAGCAGAACCCGGCGGTGATGCGCCAGGCGATGCAGTCCACGCGCCCGCACTCGTTCCGTACGTTTGACGCATATTTTATGGTAAAGTATCTATTGCGATGGCGCTAAACTGGTGTTTTGGTTGCTCTACAGTGCGCAAGCCTGCTGCGGAGAAGCCGCTGAGCTGGGCGACGTGGCTGCAGGAGAACATTCCCAAGGGCTTCGGTCGCTTCTACCCGAAGAACGGCGGCGCTAGTGGTGCGGGTGGAAAGGCTGGCGGTCCGCCCAAGGCGGCGCCCAAGACAGGTGAGAAGGGGGCAGGTGACGTTAAGAAGTTGAGCTCCAGGACTGCGGAGAGCAAGACTGGCGGCAGTGGAGGCAGCGGCGGCTCGTCGGGAGGCAGTGGAGGCGGCCCGAGCGGAAAGGATGGCATGGCGTATCTCGTGCCTCTGGCTGTGGCGGCGCTGTTCCTGTCGGACTTGGCCTCGATCGACAAGCCCATGCAGGAAATTACGTACCAGGAGTTCCGCAACACGTTTTTGGAGTCTGGACGGGTGGAGAAGCTCGTGGTGGTCAACAAGAAGTACGTGAAGGTGTTCCTGAACGACATGGCTGGCGCTGCAACGGGAGCGAGCTCGGTACCGGGTGCTGGAAACGACTTCTCGGACTGGCAGGACCCCAACGCCAAGGGACAGCATGAGTACGACTTCAGCTCGGAGCCTGAGCACCATGGCAGCGGTGGTCGTGGAGTTAGCTTGCCTGGCATGGGATCGCGTGGCGGCGCTACTGGCCGTCCGATCTCCAGTCCGACGTACTACTTCAACATCGGCAGCGTGGAGGGTTTCGAGCGTCAGCTTGAGCATGCGCAGCACCAGATGGGCATCCGCCCGCATGACTACATCCCGGTTCAGTACAGCAACGAGATTAGCTTCACGCAGGAGGTGATGAAGTTCCTGCCGACCATTGTGCTGATCGGTTTCCTGCTCATGACGATGCGTGGTGTTGGTGGCGGTGCCGGCGGCGGTGGTGGCGGTATCGGCAACATCTTCAAGGTCGGCAAGAGTCCGGCCAAGAAGATCACCAAGGAGGACATCAAGATCTCTTTCAAGGACGTGGCCGGTGTGGACGAGGCCAAGAAGGAGATCATGGAGTTCGTGGACTTCCTTCGCAATCAGAAGCGCTTCACGGAGCTCGGTGCGAAGATCCCCAAGGGCGCGCTGCTTGTTGGCCCGCCCGGCACGGGTAAGACGCTGCTGGCGAAGGCTACCGCTGGTGAGGCCAGCGTGCCTTTCTTCAGCATCTCCGGTTCGGATTTCATTGAGATGTTCGTCGGTGTGGGTCCGTCCCGTGTGCGTGACCTGTTCAAGGAGGCGCGCGCGAATGCCCCGTGCATCGTGTTCATTGACGAAATCGATGCTGTGGCCCGCGCACGTAGCAAGGGAAACTTCTCGGGCGGCAACGACGAGCGTGAGAACACGCTGAACCAGTTGCTGGTCGAGATGGATGGTTTCAACTCGAGCGAGGGTGTGGTGGTGCTTGCTGGTACGAACCGCGCCGATATCCTTGACAAGGCCATCCTGCGTCCCGGACGATTCGACCGCCAGATCACTGTGGACGTCCCGGACATCAAGGGCCGTCGCGAGATCTTCAAGGTGCATCTCCAGGGCTTGACGCTGGACGGCAACGTGGACGACTTCGCCCGTCGAATGGCTGCTCTCACCCCCGGCTTTGCTGGTGCCGAGATTGCTAACATCTGTAACGAAGCCGCCATTGTGGCCGCACGACGGAATGGCTCGAGCATCTCATTCAAGGACTTCGAGCAGGCCACGGACCGTGTGATCGGTGGACTGGAGACGAACCGCATCATGTCGCCCGAGGAGAAGAAGACGGTGGCCTACCACGAGGCTGGCCACGCTGTGGCCGGCTGGTTCTTGGAGCACGCCGACCCGCTGCTGAAGGTGACCATTGTCCCGCGTGGCAAGGGTTCGCTCGGCTACGCGCAGTACCTTCCCAAGGAGGTGGCGCTGCACAGCCGCGAGGCCCTGACTGACATGATGTGCATGGCCCTCGGTGGCCGCGCGTCGGAGCACGTGAACTTTGATGGTCGGATCACGACGGGCGCTTCCGATGACCTGCGCCGTGTGACGCAGATCGCGTACTCTATGGTGCAGTTGTACGGTATGAACGACCGTGTTGGCCAGCTCTCGTTCCCCAAGGAGGAGGGCGCCTACCCGGACAAGCTCTACAGTGACAAGACCTCGGAGATCATGGACGAGGAGGTGCAGAAGATCGTACACAACGCGTACGAGCGCACCAAGCACCTGCTGATGGACAAGCAGAACCAGCTGCACGAGCTGGCCGAGGAGCTGCTGCAGAATGAGACCATCAACCACTCGGACATCGTGCGCGTGCTGGGCCCGCGTCCGTTTGGCGGCAACAAGACATACATCGAGTTCGTGGAGGAATCCTGGAAGGACGCTGACAAATATGAAGCGGACAAGGCCAAGGCGCCCGAGGCAACACCCGAGGCGACGGCCGAAGCCAACAGCGACAACAGTAGCGAGGAGAAGAAGTACGAGGAGAAGTCGGAGTCGTCCAGCGAGGGCGACGCCGACGTCGACGCCAAGGACGGTGGCAAGAAGTAGGAACTTCTTGCAGCCAGCCAGCCATAAACGCTCCATGCAAATAAACGCCAACGAGGACTTGTGTTGTACATGCATGCATTTGCGTACTGCAGCTCTCCTCGCACGCGGCGCCTATATACAGCTGGCACTTGTTCGCCATCGCTTAGAATATCGTCCTTGGTATTACACTAATGAGGGCGTCGAGCGCCACTGCAGCCAGCCTCCACCACTTCCTGGTCGGCCAACTCCTTCCTCTCCCGCCTTCCTTGAACCTCCTTGTTGAATCCTTATAAAAAAGCACATGCAAACGGCCTTGGGGTTCCTTCTCGGAAGAACTGCGGCTTCTTCTTCTTCTCTCTCTGGTCTTGGCCTTCTCTCACCCCTTTCACATGGAGTTGCGGTGCTGGAAGCCGTTACGGAACGTGAAGGCCCGCTCGAGGTGCGACGACAGGTTGAGCGTACGGATGACCTCCTTGAGCGGCATGCGCGTCACGTCGATGTCGTTGATGGCGCACAGCACGCTGCCCTTCTTGACGAGGCCGCTGTTCTCGATGGTGCTCTTGCGGCCGTCGTACTTACGCACGAAGCCGTCCACGACGGGCGCGCCCGAGTCGTCGCGATCCACCTGCAGCACGAGTCCGCACGGGCCCGGCGGCACGATGATGGTGATGAGCGGGTTGGCGCGCTGCTTCCAGTCCTCCTCCGTCACGGACTCGTCGTCGTCGTCGAGCGAGCTGTCGCCCTCCTCGTCCGGGAACGAGTACGAGTTCCAGGCCTGCCGCCGCTGTTTCCTCCTCTTGGAGGCGGGCGAGGCCGAGCCCTCCCCGTCCTCGTCATGGTTATTGTTGCTGCCCGAGCCGCTGCTCTCTGTGGTGGTGAGGCTGCTGCCCAGCGCCAGGCGCGAGCTCAGCAGATTGAACTTGCTGCGTGGGCTCAGCGGCGGCTCCTGCAGCTTGGCGCGGAACGCGTCCGCGTACGCCTGCGCGCTGCCGTGGCGGCCGCCGTGCGCGTCGTCCGCGCCGTCGTCGCGCGCGTCATCGGACAGCGCGTACGTCTCGCCGCGGCTCAGCAGCAGCGAGCTGTGCTCCGGGTGCTGCAGGTGCTGGTACTTGGGCGGGAAGGCGCCGTACTTGCCCACGACGGCGGCCACGCGGCCGGCCTTGAGGCTGCCCAGCCGGTCGTAGCCCAGGCCGTTGAGCCCCTGGTCCTCCGGGCCGCCGCACGTGCACAGCGCTGCGCCCATGAGGTCTGTCTGCAGGTCGAGCGTCGCGCAGGATCTCTTCGGTTATGGAATCGGTCGGCTGGCTTCCCTTTGGTGAAGCTGAGTTGCTTTGGCTTGGAATTATCCCAGGTGACCCTACCCCTGGAAGGATATTAATTGGCTGAAAATAGGGCGCGACGGTTTCAATTCCGGTTTTTGGCCCTATTTTTAGGATAGTCTCTGCGGCGCGGGTCCAACACACGTGAGCTTATCCCGTGCTATGGCTTCGCGCGAAGGTGGCGGCGGAGACTGGCATGGCAACCAGCGCTGCATGAGCGGCTCGGCATGGGACACAAGGCCCCGGTGGGCTTGTCCACGCTGCGGGCCGGAACGGTTCAGGAACGCGTCTTCAGAAAGGGCGGACCAAATTTGTGATTTGCGCAAAAATGGACAAAAGTGTCTAGAAACAGATAGCCTGTCAAAGTAAAGCAATCATTTCTAGGATATAAACCACAACAACCTCGGATACTATATACCCCGTTCAGGTAGATAAGTGCGAGCAGTGCTGCTTGATCCAGGCGCGAAGTTGAAGTCGGCACCCAATCAAGTCGCGTCGCAGTCGCCGATCGCCAGCCACCGTTTTTCAATGAAAAGTTTTCATGCCCGTCGGCCAGAAGTGCCTGCCGGAGACAACGAGACAACGCGAAGGCACTGAAGAAGGGAGCTGTTCATGGTCGAGCGTTGAAGCCGACGCGTCGCAGTGCGATGCAGTCGACCTGCTGGCAGGCAGGCAGGCAGTGTATCTGATTGGTAGAAAGGTAAGCCAATAGGAGGTCAGTGTAGGTACGACTCACCGTAGGTATAGTGAAACCAAGTTAAAATAGATATGCAGATGTAGGGCGGCTGTGGAGGCTTCGCGAAGCTTCCATCCGCCTGAACTGCGGGGGCGGCACTCTTAGTTCCGCACGCCCTCCCCCAAGACAGCACTTCTTTCTGTTAAACTGGTAGCACTTGTTGGTCCCAGCAACCTGACTACAAGAAGCCCATGCCGACGAACGCCCAGCTACGAGCCGAGATCGACCGGCTGAATCAAGCGATGGCAGAGCGCACGCGAGTGCCCACCAATCTGCCCAAGTTCACCGGCAAGCGGGGGAAGACGTTCGCGAATGGCTGTTCCAGATCGAGAACGCCTGTCGCATCAACGGAATCCAAATCGATGACGCGAGCGCGCGTCTGCCGGGTATCGCCGGGTCGGCGATGGAAAAGCCGGCCTCAGGATGGTTCCTGCACTGGTCATCGACGACGAGAAGTGAGGAGCACACGTGGGGGATTTTCCGTGAGCATGTGCTCCAACACTTCGAAGCTTCGAACTACCAGGCCGTCTTGCGAGAAAAGCTGCAGCGACTCAAGCAAACGGCGGACATCGAGACCTACAACGGCGAGTACTCTGCTCTTATCTTCCGAGTTGAGGGCATGAGTGTACTTGACCAGGTACTAAGCTACGCAAACGGTCTCAAGCCTCGTACCCGTAGCAACGTCAAGCTCGAGAACCCAGAGACGCTGAGCGCGGCTATGGACCTGGCGATCAAGTACGAAGGTACGCACTTTGTGGACGACATGCGCGACCGCCAGTCCCGCCAAGACAAGAGGAAGATCTTCGCTGATCAAGCTCCCAAGCAAGACAAGCCATTCAAAGGGAAACCTTTCCGCGGCAAGGAACAATTCAAGCCGAGGTCTGACTCCAAGCGTACTGAAGGCCGCACCTGCTATCACTGCAAGAAGCCTGGCCACATCAAGGCCAACTGCTTCCTCTGGAAGAAGGAGCAAGAGAAGCAGGGAAACGAGCAACTACGTCAGTGAATGAGGGTCCTGGTGTGGGCGAGAGCGTAACCGGGACACCAAAGATTGAGAATATCAGCTTGAACGTTCTGTGCGAAAACCCTCTGGTCTACAAGTCACGTCCACTGTTCTCCGTAACAGGTGAAATCAGTGTTGGTGACAAGTGTCTCGCGACACGAAGCATGTTGTTGGACTGTGGAGCCACCACGATCTACGTATCCAAGCGTTGGGTCGAGGAGCACCAGCTTCATACAACCAAGTTCAGCGACAAGAACATTCGTGTCAAGCTGGGAGACAACCAAATTGTCGAGGTGGAGCTTGAAATTCTGCTGATAGAGATTCTGGTCTCGAGACTGGACGACGCCTACAAGTGTGTGGCAGTCGTCTACCCGATTCCAGACGAATTCGATTGCATTCTTGGAATACCATTCTTCGAAGACATGCAACCACATATTGACTGGAGAGGTCGACGAATCGAAGGAACGAGAACGAGGACTCTGCACTGGAAGCGAACAGGGAAGACCTGTGAGCCGATCGAGGAAGGCAGACCGGTGATTACCTCCGGGCTTCGGAGATCTGTCGAGGCGAAAGGCCTGTCGGCGAAAAGACCCGATTCCTGTCGAGGTGCCGCGCTGGAAACGGATGTGAAGCTCACGGTTGAAGCTGCTGGTGACGCAGTGCAGAAGAAATCCCCAAGTGTTGTCCGCGGACGACATGATGACGCGCAAGCTGGCAAGAGTTCAGCTGGAGACGACGACGTTGCGACGTCTGAGCGCGAGAGTACTGTAGTCGAGGCTGATGGAAGCAACAGTACCAGGGGTGGAGACAACGCCGTGGAGAAGATGTTCACGATGGGAGTTGTCGACCAGAGTGGTATACATACCAAATACATCACGCGCAAGAAGTTGCGGAAGTTCCTGAGAATCAAGACCAAGACGAGCGACGAGCCTGACTTCATGTTGGTGCTATCGAACGAGACGATCAAGCAAGTTGCACGTTCACTGCAACGCCGAGATCAGCCCGACAACGTTGGGAGAACGCTATCTGGAGACAGACTGGGACACCTTCCGAGAGAATCCAGCTTTCAATCTTCTCATGGAGTATAAGGACAACGTGTTTCGTCCAGAACTACCCGAAGGTTTACCAGAGAAGCGTGACATCGAACACCGGATCGATGTGAAGGATCCAAATATGGCGATGTACCGGCAGCAGTGGCGACAGTCGCCGGAGCAGCAGCGTGAAATCGTGCGCTGGGTCGAAGACATGGTGAAGAAGAAGCTCATTCGACCAAGCATCAGTCCCCACGCAGCCCCAACATTCTGTGTCCGGAAACCAGTTGGCTGGAGAATTGTTCACGACTACCGGTACTTGAATTCGAACACCGTGCGTCAAAGTATCCCGATGACGAGGAAGGAAGACATCCTTGACGCCATGTCTGGTGCGTACTGGTTCTCCACGATGGACCTGGTGTCCGCGTACTACCAAGTGCACATGCGGGAAGAAGACATCAAGTTTACCGCATTCCAAGCGCCGAACGGTCTCTGGGAGTATCTCGTTCTTCCAATGGGAGTTTGCAACGCGCAAGCAACGATGCACAGATTGACATCGAAGCTCTTTCGAGACTTGAAGAACACGAAGTCGTTCTACGATGACATCTATGTTTTCACCAAGTCAACGAAGATCGAGGACCATCTGGGCGCACTGCGGAAAACACTTGACATCTTGCGTGATAACAAGTTGTACGTCAAGCTGTCCAAGTGTGTCTTCTGCTCCGACGAGATCCCGTGTCTCGGAGATTTTGTAGGGCGAAATGGAGTTCGGATGGATCCAGACAAGGTACAGACCATCAAGGACTGGCCTGTACCACGGACGCAAGAAGAGCTTCGCAGCTTCCTTGGCTTGACAGGTTACGTCCAGCGATTCTGTCCAGAGTACGCATCTCTGACAGCCTCCATGTTTGCGCTCTTGAAGAAGAAGAACAAGCGGAACGCCAAGATTCATCTCAGCGACGAGCAGCTGAAGAACTTCAAGGAGTTGAAGCGGCGACTGTGCAACCCGCGAGTATTGCACTTGCCGGATTTCAGCAGCCGCATGCATCTGCGTACCGACGCAAGCAAGTTTGCTGTCGGTGGAGTCCTTTTTCAAGTGGTGGACGGAGTTGAGCGCCCGATAGCGTACACAAACCGGAAGATGAAGTCGGCGGAGCTCAACAATCCGACTCAGCAGCAGGAACTACTAGCGATCGTTCATGCGCTGGTAGCGTTTCGGATCTACTGCCTGGACAAACCACCCATCGTCGAGACAGATCACAAAAGTCTCGAAGGACTGTTCACCCAGAAGATGGCCAACCGTCGACTCGCTCGCTGGTACGACATCCTTGCGGAATACCAGCCGACGTTCTCGTACCTTCCCGGTGCGAAGAATGGCATCGCAGACGCGTTAAGTCGAAGGTCAGACTTACAACCGGAGACGAAGTTCTTCCACGACTTACGGGTGACCAGCTTCGACGGCACATCCTTCAGCCTCGCGATCAGCGAAGTAACGGGTGACTCGGAGCTGATTACGCGCATCAAGAAAGCGTACAAGAAAGATCGTGATGTCCAAGCAATCTTGACAGCAATCAAGCGACGCAAATCCGACTCAAAACCAAAGCGCGAACACCAGCAGCACAAGAAATACCGCTGCTACTCCGAAGCGAACGGGTTACTGTGGTATCAAACGCCTGCAGATGACGCTCCACGGATTGTCGTGCCCAACGATGTGAAGTTGCGACAGACAATTATCAGCGAGTGTCACGACACCAACTACGGAGGCCATCCCGGTGCGGAACGTACGTACTTGACATTGGCGCGCCATTGGTACTGGTCAAAGATGTTGAAGTCCATCCAGAAGTTTGTCGCCGACTGCGAGCCTTGTCGGAGGAACAAACCGCGGTTGACGAAACCTCCTGGGTTGCTCGAGCCACTCAGTATTCCAGACGAGCGTTGGAGATCCATCTCCATGGACTTCATCACTGATCTGCCGCGAACGGAGCGGGGCGTCGACTCTATCTGGGTCGTCGTCGATCGGTTGACCAAGCGGTGTCATTTCGTGCCAACGACCAAGAAGGTGAACGCCGAAGGTGTTGCTCGACTCTTCATCGACAACATCTGGAAGTTACACGGCATGCCGACGAATATCGTCTCCGACCGCGACAGGAAGTTCGTGTCCGCCTTCTGGCAGCATGTCTTCAAGTCCATCGGGACGAAGCTAAGCTTGACCGTTGCACATCGCGCTCAAGGTGACGGACAAACGGAGCGCATGAACCGAACCTTGAAAGAGTATCTTCGGTGCTTCGTCGGTCCACTTCAAGATGATTGGGACGTCCATCTCGCCAACGCTGAGTTCGCTGTCAACTCAACTGTCAACTCCAGCACGAAGCTTGCGCCGTTCGAAGCCGATCTGGGCTACATTTCGCTGAATCCACTTCAACTTGCATCCGAGCAACTTGAGAGTGTCCCTAAGAGTCGCCGCGGAGCAGAGTTTCACGAGCGACAGGCGGCGATTCTCTTACGCTGTCGCGAAGCGTTAGCTCAGGCCCAAGAACGGATGCGCGACGTCTACGACCGAAACCGTGTTGAGCAGATCTTCGAAGTTGGTGACAGGGTATACTTGAGCACGCAGAATCTGAACCCGAAGCACTCCGGCTTGCCCAACTCCACCAAGTTCGGACCCAAGTGGATTGGACCGTACACCGTGGTGCGGAAGATTCATAACCACGCGTACGAGCTCAACATCCAGGCTGGCAACAAACTGCATCCCTTCTTCAACACTGCGTCATTGAAGCCGTACAAGGAGCTGACTCGCTTGTCGAGGCCAAGCGACGTAATCTTAGCGGACGGCAGCATTGGCCAGATCGTCAAGGCATTACGTGGAAAGCGAACGCGAAAACGGCGGATCCAATATCTTGTGGAGTGGGTGGGCGAGGAGAAACAAACCTGGGAACCAGTGGAGAACTTGTCGCAAGTCCCAGATCTCATCGCGGAATTTTGAATCTGCAAGGCGAAAGAAGCGTCGAAAACGGTGAAGCAGGATCAGCTGAAGGGGGGCTCAAAGGCCTACATGTATTCCCGTATTACATCCCCTCTTGTTGCAGAACCTGCTGCTTCATGCGCTTCTCCCGCTTTTTCTGCGTCTTCGACTTGCGCTTGCCGTGGCGACACTTGTATCCTGGTTGCAGGTCCACTTGCGCCATCCATTTCACGTGCTGAATCCACTGCTGGTAACTCAGAGGAAGAACGTCCACCGGCGGGTTCTTGCGGGCATTGAAATTGTCAAGAGCCAGAAGTTGCTTCTCCGGACCACGGTTAACCACGACAAAGCAGTGCCCGACATCATTGCGGCCAGCGCTGACGACGTAAACACCGGGTGCTTATTTGCGGCAAACACCTTGGAGCGTCGTGATGTTGGCACTTGACTCTGGAAGAGCGTTTCGGAGAAGGACGTCGTAGTTCAGTGGCACACTCTTGCGCTGCAGAACTTTGAAGAACTCCGTCACGTCGTCGCGAGACACACCGTACTGGATGGCTTCAGGTCGCGTGTCTTCATACGCATCCCACATCTCCATTGTGACTAGATTCGGCTGTCCGAGATAGTACAAGGCCGAGCGGAAAGCATCCATGAAACAAGTACCAGCCTCCGACGCGGAATCACGCTCCGAGTACCAATAACAGAAGGTGCGCTTGTCTCCCGATTCCTTCCAAGCGTCCACCATCCTCATCATGTAGCGCGTCGACGGTTTGTCGAGCTGCTCCATCCAGACCCAGCTTAGCTGGAGCGGATTGCCTTCCCATTCCACCAAGTAGCAACGGTGCGGAGCCTTGCCCCTGACATCCAAGGCACGGACGATGTCAACCTCAGTGTTGTAATCCCAAGGCTTCTTCGGGTCGTATGGTTCTTGGGGTTGTTCGACGGGTGCTTTTTGGGCGCCGGAGGAAGCGGCATCGGATGCCACGTCGAAGTCTCGTCACCGCGACGCAAGCGCGAGCGGTCAACCTGAGGCAGGTCTTCATCGTCGTCACTATCATCGAAAAGCCCGGATTCATCTTCAGGCGAGGCCTCAAAGGTCGCCCCAAGCGCAGGCTCAGCAGCTATCGCCTCCTCGACAGACAACCCTTCCACATCGAGCATGAAGATCAACTCCTGGAGGCGCGTAGGTGGAGAAAAACACCAGCCGAAGCAACAACCTCACGCGGCGCTGGCGACGCAGGCGGCGGCGCCGGGGACGCCGAGCCCGAATCTGGAGAGCCAAGACCGGGAGAGCGACTGGTGAGCTCTAATTCTTCCCACACACGCACCATCTCTTCGTCAAGACCGGAGTCAGCATCGCTGTCTTCACCAGCAGCGGCCACAACATCGACAATCTGCGCGAGCGCGGCGGCGCATTCAGAGTCTGCCGGCGCGGCCGGCGTGGCGGCGCCAGGCGGAAGCATGGACGGACCATCGAGATTTGCGGTCGCCAGAGGCGACGCAGACGGCGGAGCCTCAACATCATGATCAGCCGTCGCTGGAGGCGAGGCAGAACGCGCGGAAGCAGAAGACTGCATTCCGGCAGCAGTAGAAGCCGCTAGCGACGCAACCATCAGCCCAAGGAACCAATCCAAGCCTCCAACAACCAGGCCGAGGCGAAGGAGAAGCGAGGTCGGACTAATTCCTCAGGCGACAGCCGGAAGTGTCGCGGTTCTCTGTCTTTTTCGGGAATGACAAGTCGGAAGGGCGCGCAGCCAGAGAAGGGGTGAGTGTATCTGATTGGTAGGAAGGTAAGCCAATAGGAGGTCAGTGTAGGTACGACTCACCGTAGGTATAGTGAAACCAAGTTAAAATAGATATGCAGATGTAGGGCGGCTGTGGAGGCTTCGCGAAGCTTCCATCCGCCTGAACTGCGGGGGCGGCACTCTTAGTTCCGCACGCCCTCCCCCAAGACAGCACTTCTTCCTGTTAAAGGCAGGCTACGTAGCGCTGAATACTAGAAGGAATCTGGAGCAGTGAGAACACGCTGAAATGCTTGCGAACAGACTAACTGAACGCTGCACCTTGGTATGAAGGTGCGAAGAAGTATCGTATCAAAAATCTCTAGCTTCCTTGCGAGAAGAGCGTGAACAGATAGCTGAGCGTCTCTGCGATGAAGAAGCTCCCCATTCCGCTCGTCGGCGTGCTGTTCTAGACATCGATGGCGTCGCGGAATCCATCCGCCGGGACTAAACTACAGTTGAAATGCATGCGCAAGTCATAGTTGAGAGGTGGATTGCTCAGCGCCACAACAGCTATTTATTGGCTGTCAGTCAGCGCTGAACCGTTCTACCCACTGCTTACCTTGCTGTGCTTCTCAAAGGCCTCCATGATCATCCGCCCATGCTAGCGGTACATTTTGTCGCCTGTAACTCGATACAGGATCATTTCTACTCTCCACAGTCTGGGGCCGCAGGATGTTGTAGTCATGCGAAGGAAACGTGAACAACTCGGGATTTGTTGCTTGGAGGCCTTCAGGGTCGGTTTCAGTGACAAATTGAGTTATCTCTGGGGACAAGTGCGACGCAGAACGTAGATACATCTTGTAGACGGATTTTGCGTTTAGTGGATCGGCAAGTACACCCCAGACACGAACAACACACCTGGACGGGAAAACGTCAAAAGGTGTATGCTAGGTTGTCGGTATGACAGTATGTTTATGTGGTTCCAAGCGCACTAAGGTGCATGATAAAGCTGCATCAGCAACGAATGCAGTGACTGGTGTGTGGGCTTAGATCCAAATCCATAAAACCCGGGGTTAGGAAGGCTTCTACCTGATGCAACTAGCCCGGTTCGTGGTGTCCATGACTTTGATAGCGAATTGTACGGCTGAGGGACTACAATGAACGTCGTTATCCATTGTAGCTAGGCCTCAGCGTTGCCACAGTTCTACAATACCTACACTCTCCCCCGGTTGGGGGCTCTCACTAGAGCTCCTTCACCCGAAATTCAGATGCAAAACCTACCTAGTACAACCACTCTATAGACGCTTGCGGTTTGCGTTGGTAGTTCCTTGTAGCCACAATAGCGAAGTTGTCGAGTACAGTTGCTCTATATGCTATTATTAGTTGACCGTGTTCGCTACGAGCGTGTCGTTAATAAACTACTGTGCTTGGAAGCTCGATCCTGGGTCTGTATGACCCGACCTCGGCCGAAATACCGCGGCAACCATGTCAGTACGTGTATGATGAGACATGACGCGACGTGATGCCCACGACCACTACACCTATTGACAAACGTTTTCCCAACGCATACAACTTTTGACGTTTTCCCCACCTGGACACATGTTTCTGTGAGTTCTTTGGCGAGCTCCAGATGAGAAGTCGGCATACCGTGCGTGTACCCAAGGACGAGCATCCCTGGTACAAAGCAGGTTAAATGCTCCATTGCAGACTCTAGATCGCCGGTGACAAGGAGCCTGCTAATAAATGCGTAATTCGACGGGTGGGAGTATCCAACCAGCTTATATTGGATCCGTGCCACAGCCATGGCATACATATCTCTCATCTGGTTGTCCTTCCTGCCCGAAAGTAGCCACTGCTTGAGAAGGAACTCGTAGTAGCTGTCACCTAGAGCCCCCACAGGCCTAATTGGGGCCTATACAATACTAACTTTGTAACGGTGTTACACGGAGGTTACCCTTGTGGTTACACGTTTGGTGTACGATACACCAAGGGTTACTCCCTGGGCCACTGGCCAGTCATTGAGAATGAACTAGAGTTAGTTATGTCGATAGTAAGTGCAGGTATTTGCACCGTAGGCGGCTCCGCCCTCATTCTCTTATCTGCGGCTCCGCCGCAGATAAGAGAATGAATACAGTTTGCCTTTTGCAAGAAGTCTCTGACTTGTTTTCGTGGGTCCTCGGATAGGACCCTGTTGGACTCTTTGAGTCGTAAAGTCTTCCTCTACGCAAGGAGCTACGGCAGCCCCGCTGCAAACTTACACAAAGTTCGCTGACTCACCCGAAGTGAAGGCGATGATATAGTGCAAAATTTACCGGAGGCTAACGCACCGTTCTCAAAGTCATGATGCAGAAAACTCCAGCCGCGCTGTTTCAAGGTGAGGTGGTCTAAATGCGATTACATTCCGGCCATCGGTTGTTCTCAAACGAAACTATGCGATGAAAAAACAAGGGTGCGGGAACTCAAATCACGAACAAGGCCTACTGCTACTGCACGCTGTTATAATTGGCTGGTTTACGAGGAACTAACTCCATGCTCGTCCCTGCATGATTTGGAATGTTGAGAGTGTCAGACATCCCTAACTAAAAACTATCCCAACCCGCCAGCTCGAACTGATGTTGCAGCTTACTTGAGTTGTTGGGGCAGCATTTAATTGTAGCTTGACATATCCAGTACCGCCTGCTCACATAAAGATTGCCCATTCTGCGGTTTGCAATGCTGGAATTCGCCGTAGTTTACAATCGAGACCCCGTGGAGCAGTACTGGCCGTTCATTGATTTTCATTGGCATAGGATGGAGTTACATCGTGCACATCACAAAACACCAAAAGATAATAGCACACCAAGATGCTAGATGCTGCTGTGTTTTGATTGGAAACGTCCGCTTGGAGTTGCATATTGCTCTACCGGATCGCCGGCAAATGCTCAAAATCAGTACAGAAACAATATGGGAACGGGATTGACGATTGAAATCACGGAACAATCAATTATTGTGATTGAAAATCTTGGCAACATTACAATCGCAATATCATATTTTCCACAGCTGTGAGTTCGCGTGTTGAGTAGACGCGTCCCAGAGAGTGATACGAAAAAATCTTGGAGCATTAAATGCTCTTTTGAGGAGCTCCTCCCTCCTGCGTATTGCTACGAAAGAAACAAATACTGCTAGACGTGTCTGCCGTCATACGACGAGGCTTCGCCAACAACCTTGCCAAGCTTAGTATGTATGTATTGAGAAACATTCTCCACCCATGCAAACTTGAAGCGCAGCATCAACGCCACAAACCGGAGGGTCAATGCCACAAATAGGACTCATTTATGGTACTCGTTCCCGCTACCCTACCTAATAAAAGTTATGCTACGATGCGACCAAACCAGAAAGGTTATCGAACTTAGCAACACGAACTTAGCTTTGGTCGGCTTTCCTGATTGGCTATTGTTCATCTTAACTCATTACACCCGATTGATTACTATCTAAATTACGACTTTGCGCACCTTGGCTCGCCAAGTCCGCAAACTTCTTTAAGTTATCTCCTCTTATCCAATCACACTCGCCTACAAAACTGCGGTCGCCACTCAAACCGCGACGCCACACAAACAAGAACGCGCTCCGGCCCCTCCCCTCCTCTCGTCCAGTCCACACAGCAGAGCACCATGGTGCAGGTGTCCAAGCCCCTGGTGATCGCCGGCGTGTCCGCCGTGGCGGCCGCCGCCCTCCTCGCCTTCGCGCTCGTGCGCGGCAACAGCTCCAGCGTACGTACAGCACCTGCCAGCTTCCCTGCCATCCTCCTCCTCCTTCCTGCCAGGTTTTGGTGGTGGATGATGGAGGTGTACCATGCGCAATGGTACACTTGTGCACTCTTATCTGACCATCACTCTTGCTCTACACACAGGACGCCAAGAAGCAGGCCCAGCAGGAGGACGGCGTGCGCGAGGTGCCCAACCTGCACAAGGAGCAGCTCCTGAGCATCCTCGAGACCATTTGCACGCAGATGGGCCAGGTCGTGATGCAGCTGGCCAAGCTCGAGGCCAAGATCCGCCAGGAGTCGTCCCAGAGCGGCCGCTCGCTGCCCGAGGACCAGCTGGCCTCGTACCTCATGGGCCAGTTCGAGGAGGCCATGAAGGCCATCGAGTCGCAGGTCTACGCCAAGTTCCAGACCACGGAGGACGAGGTCAAGGTGGCCACCGAGTACTTCGAGGAGGACGGCGACAAGGACGTGGCCAACGCCGTGGCCAAGCTGCAGGAGCTCTACCGCGTCATGACCGGCGGCGGCTTCAGCGACGTCGAGGTGCCCGCCGAGCTCACGCTCACCAAGTTCATCGAGATCATGCAGGAGACCATGGAGTCGCTCAACGTGGCCATGGAGGAGGTCTGCCTCGAGGTCAAGGAGCTCAACCCGGACAACAAGGAGGAGGCCATCAACCAGCGGTATGTCAAGCGCGCAGACAACCTGTCGGCCGAGATCCACGCCAAGCACGGCCTCACGCGCGAGGTGCTGCAGGCCGCCATGATGAAGTACCAGCAGGAGCCCGCCTTCCTCATGGCCATGACGGAGCTGCAGCAGCAGCAGGCCGAGCGCTTCGCGGCTGCCGCGGCCATCTTCAACGGCGAGGTGAACATGGGCTTGACCGAATAAGCCTCGTGTTTACAACTATCTACTAGAAGACTGGAACCCCGATCGATCACACCACGCGATTCAACCAACAGCTCCACACCACACCACACCACACCAGCCCCCACCGCTCTTCCCCCCCCTCCCTCCTACTCGCTCTTTCCCAAGACGTTCCCGGCGCAGCAACGAACGAACGAACACGTCAGTAAGATCCAACGCCGTCCTCGTCCCCAGTTATGATCGCTCACTAGGAGCGAAGTAGGCAGCCGAGAGAGAGAGAAGAGAGAGAGAGGAGGCTCTGTGCGCCTTTTGACTGTCTGGCTGTGCGTGTGTGCGCGTCGGCTGCATCTTGGTTAAATGAGTTGTGCCGATCAAGTCCCGCGTTCGTGTTCGTGTGTCTGCATTGCAGTGGTGCCTGTCTGTTTGTCTAATTGCTGCGGCTTGTGTGTCTGTTGCCTTCAGTGCAGCTCGTCTGTCTGCCTCGGGTGGACCTTAACTGGAGGGTGGCACTTCAAGTTGAAGTGGTTATCCACCCTTCCGTGTCTGCCTCCATGACGATTTCGCTGAGCCAAGAACACTTTCATATTTTTAGTCGCCGCTTTCAAAGCACGCTCAAAGTTCGCAGCTCTCAGTTCGCTTTTAGCTCGGCGGGGCGGGCGGCATGCAGCAGGACCGGCTCGAAGGATGGATGGTGAGACAGATCGAGAACGCCGACCTGGCCAAGGAGACGGTGATCCAGCTGCCAGCCCCGAAGGCCTCCACTGCTGTCCCCTTGTCCGCTAGAGTCGCTCGACCGTCCGCTGCAACACCGCGGAGGCTCAAGGGCGGCGTGGCTGCTTCACGTCGTTCAGTTACTGCGGCTGCAGGCCAAGAAATGTGCTCCCTGCTCCCCTTGCCGTCGCCTCGTCCTGATAGAGAAGCGGCTTTAAGCTCCGTCTCGAGGCATGAACCAGACGAAAGCGTCGAGAAAATGTGGCGCTCCCAGTTCCGTGATCGACAGCAGCCTTGTATCGAAAGTGGCCGTGTGGACCGGACGAAGGTGCTGCACAATATGAAGGAAAAGCGGCAGCACGGGGATGACGAGGACTCGCCGCTGTTCCTTTGGGGTTTACCTCGCGAGCACATTCTCGAGTTTGTCCGTCAATCGTTGCTGCCTTCTTCATGGGCGTACGTAATTACCGAACGAGTAAGTCGGTAGTTGATTGCTGACATCGCTGGCGACTTGTTTTTCTGTAGAAATCCTGCGTCTAGACCGGTAGGCGAGTGGGAAGCTGTGCCGAAGGAAGAAGACGAAGTGGAACGAGTGCGACGCATACTGTAAGTTTTCGTTTTGACATGAGCGAACTTTTAAGGGCGTGTTTAACCGAAGCTGCGTTGTATGAATTATTAGAGCCAATGCTCTAGCGCTGGCGCCTCCCAAACCGTCCAATAAACCTTTATCGCCTCGATCTCCATCTCCTCCTCGCAGTCCGAACAAAAGAACTGAAAATGCGTCAAGTCCTCGTCGAAACGGTGGGATGAGTCCGCGAGTGCAGAGTGTAATTGGTGCAGGCTACATCTCGTCTCCACCGTCAAGTCCAAGATCGACACGGATAACTCCGCGGTCTGAAGAAAGGTACGCGGATCACTACACACGACGATTTTTCTTGCGGATGAAGAGATTGAACACGCGGATACTGTGGTAGAATCCACAAGTTCATAGCTGAACTCCGTGCTGATCCAAGTCTATGGGCAGCGTTCCAAGTACGTTTCCCTTTTCCTTACAGTAGGACATTGAGAAAATTATTGAGTATGCTTATCACGTTTATTGTCATTTGCAGCGGGATATCGAGCAAATTCAACACCAACATCGTCTGGTAAGATGCAGCCCGTGTTGATTAATTTTCTAGAGTTTATTTTCTTACTTTTAAGTTTGCTTGTGTCTACAGAAGCATTACACGAGAGACGTAAGCACACTGATGTATTTCATTCACACTCAGCTACTCCCCACCTCACTCTATTCCCTTGCTTCAGAAAATACGCGAGAACAAGGACCGCGCTAGAACCCCCAGGTCAATCGAAGCGCACGAGCTCAGGTAGGCAGCAAGCATCGACACTCCTACCACAAATTTCCTTCAAGCTGACCGTCTCCGACACTCTACCCTGGCGTGCTAGGAAGAAACAAGCCGCGGAGAGAATGGAGCGTACTCAGCGACAGCGGGAGCAGATTGTTCAGCTAGAAGACGAGCGACTGGCAGCAAAACGCGAGGCCTATCTACGCCGTGTAAACCCCACGAGGCAACTATCAGCCGCGGAGCTGGAGTTGACAGTTCGCTATCGCCGACGCAAGATGTGGCTGCACGTCGTGTCTTTCGCTGCGATCTCGCATCGATGGCACAAGCAGCTCCAGCACACCAAACACGTAATGCTCATGGCGAGGATCGAACGCACCGCAGCATCCACGATCCAGAAGATTTGGCGTAGATGGAAATGGCAGCACGCGTCCAAGCACACGGTCGTGATCTACACGTGGCTGCGCAAATGCATGTGGAAATTGCTGCTGCGAGTGCGTTGTCGTCGCAAGACACGGCATGCAACTCTGCTGCGGCAGTTCATGGTCGACCACTTCACGGAGAGTCACGCCACACGAAACTTTAACCGGATGATGGTCCAGTGGCGCAGCAAAGTCATCCGCGCTCAGAAGGCCGGCATGTAAGTCAAATTTGCCGGTGAAAAATGGCTTGGAACGTAGTGGAGACTAACATTATTGTGTGTGAAGGTCCTTTATCCATTGCAACCGGGCTCGAATGCAAGCGCTGTCCATCTGGTGGGACGAAGTGGATCACGAGCGACAGCGTATGGACCGCCAGCAGAACAGCAACATTGACGACGGTAGACGACTCACGACTCGACAATCTTCCGGTCGCAACCTTCTAGGCCCTGCTCCTGGGTCCGCAGGGTCAAGCCGAAAGAGTTTCTCTCGAGCAGGCTCCATTGCGATACTAGGAGGGATGGACGAGAAGCTGGCCACTATGCAGATGCTTCTCACCCCCATCGAGCTTCAGCGTCTGCAGCAAAATTCAGTTCAAGTTGTGAAAATCCCCAAAAGGTGAGTACTTTTACTATCGCGTGGTCACGTACCAATGACTAAGTGTGTTATCGATTACTGTAGCATCAAGATTCGACTGCTGACGGAGCTCCTGACCAACGCAAGGAAGGACTTCAGACGCAGACAACAAGCGTACAAGGAAATGATGCTCTGCGCAAGCTACGCCAGGTTAATTCTTTTTTCTTACCGATAAAACTATGTTCGAGCTAACCAATTCACTGAATTGGTTTGCGCAGAGAAGTAAAGCTGGAGGAAGCTCGTGCCATTGTGCAGAGCTCTGTGAAGGCTGCGGACAGCAGTCGAAGCATGACGCGTACAGCCAGCGTGAGTCGGAACATGAACCCTCCTCCGTGCTTCTTGCTCTTCTCAGACCCCAACGGAGCCAAGACGATGGAGGCACTTGTGCGTCGAGGGGTGCAGCTCACGTTGGAGGCCGATCCAGAGCTGAAATCGCTTGTCACTCGCCAGCAAGAACACCGATTGCAGTCGCCTCATTCCTCTCCTCGCCGACCTTCAGTATCTTTCTCGGGAGCTGCAGTGTTGTCGGGTAACTCGGCTCCGTCAGCTTCACCATCGGTTTTGCCTTCTCCGAGGTACAGCATCCTGAAAAAGCCCACGCAGAGAAATCTCTTCGCCCCATCCGTCGTGTTCCCACCGTCGGTGCTCGCTGTCTCCACTGACAAGCCAAGCACGCCACCCACTCAAGCGACACCAAGCTCCGCTACACACCGCTGACAATGTTCAACAACATCAATGCATTTTAATTTATTAGCGGCGCGACATAATGAAACTGAGCTTACCACGTCGCCGTGAGCCTCTTTTCCTCCGCGTTCTTTGCCTACTAGTAGAATCAAAAGAAGACTCGACGCCCCCCTCAACTGTCGGCATCATAGCACCACAAGCGAGCAGCAAGCCAAGTTGGTGTGATTATACTCGATCCATGTCTTCAGTCCGGGTCGGAGTAGCAGAGCTGCGCTGTGACGGTGTGTTGGAGCCTTCTGTGCCCGATGTTCGAAGCAGCGCCATGAGCTGTGAGTGGTTGAGCTGGCTATTCCGCATGGCGAGCGCCACGCTGCCGCACACCATTTGGTTCGCCGAGCCGCGACTGTGTCCCTCGCCCTCCATCTCGCCCTCTTCCTCGTCGATGTCCTCGAACACGAAAATGCTGTCGTCCCACGAGAGGTTGAAGTCGAACTCCGTCTCACGGATCGAGTTGTTGGGCTGCTCGCCGCCGTGACTCAGCCGAACGAGCTCCAGCGGCACATCGGGCACCGTCGCCTTCGCCTGGTTAACCAGTGTGGCGTCTTCAATCCGCTTCGACTTGGGCGCGCGACCACGCACTAACGTCACGAGCTCCAAGCTCAGCATCGGCGACTGCACATCAATCGGGATGGCCTCAACAAGGCCGATCGGCTTGGAGATTCCCTTGAAACTGTAGTAGCCGTGAGCCTTGAACTGGAACACAGTCGAGCCTGGAACATCCTTGATCTTCTCTGACTTCGTAATAATCTGCTGGCTCGAGCATACGGCTTGGGCAGCACAGAACGCACTCCAAGCGTCTCCGCCGATAAGCACCTGACCACCATGTGCCGCCTTGGCAATACGCGCCGTCTGATTCACAATGTTGCCGAAATAATCGGCGCGTCCACTCGTCTTGTGCGGGCTTACACTCGCCGGCACGCCTGTTTCAATCCCCATCGACATCGAGAAGCGCAGCTCCTGGTTCTCGTTCTCCATATTCCACTCGCGGAACTTGTGCCGAATACGCAGCTGGAACTCGCCGCACCACAGGATGGCACTGGCAGGCGTAAAGAACGCCAGCATGAAGTCTCCCTGCAACTCCTGACACTCGTAGCCATTGTGTTTACGCAGCAGCTCGCGCGCCACCATACACAGCGTCTTGATGCGATCTGCGAGCTCCTCCGCGTGACAACGAACCAGCGGTCGAGCACCCTCGATGAACGTAAACACCATCGTCACGGGCTTCTGCGCCGACGGGGCGTCACGCATGCCCAGCGAGAGCTGGTGCGGACTATTTAGACTCGGGAACCGTCTCAGCTCCAGATCCCTCGGCAACAGCAACATCAGCAACACCTCGTCACCTAAAACCGCGTGGCAGCCCAAATCTTCCACCACGGGGTTGCCCAATTGCACGAGTTGTTCCTTTAACCGGTCCCAGACGTTGTCACTCAGGATAATCTGTCCTCCATGCGCGTACTCGCTCACCGTCTGCGTCCACTTAACCGCCTCGCACAACGACAACTCGGGCGAAATATCCGGATCTGCCGTGTGGATCACCATTCGCACCCGGAATCCACGGTACAGCAGCATGTTCTTCTTGGTCTTGCCATTGGTCGTCACCGACACTTCCTTCATGTCGTCGAACTGTTTCAGCAACTTGTCGTTCCACGCGGCGTACACCAAGCTCAGTTGCAGGGATAGACACCACTTGGCGGCGTGGAACTCCGAGGCAAAGGCGATCACGAATAATCCAGAGCGAGAATGGGATAAAATCTCCTGGCCGCCGTACTCGGACGCCAGTCTGGATAAAACCGTGTGCTCGTAGAGCAACTTTGCGTCTTCCATGAGGTCTTTGGCTTGCGTCATCATCTCCCGGAAGCCTTGCACGGAAACCTGCACGAGCACGACCTTCTCCCACCGCACGGGGGTGAGGTCGCCCAAGTCGGTTTTAATCTTGTTCACGGCGGATTTTTTGCCCAAAATGGTGCCGTTTGAACCCACCCCGGAGTACTCGGAGCCGGAAACTTCGCCACTTTGGGTGCTGCTGCCCCCCCCACCACTCTCCGCCTCTAACCTGGTTAGGCGAAGCAGAGTGATGTTCTCTCTATCCGCGCCCTGTTGCTTCTGCGAGTTTCCCTGGTTACGCATGGGCCGCAGTCCGTCCTGAGTTGCCGAGATCTCGTGCGAGGCAAGTTGCTCCTTCTGGACACTGGCAGTAGCGTAGTCGCTCGAGTTGCCGCCGTCTTGCATGCTGCCACCGTCCGGCTTTTTCACGCTCATTTTGCCTAACGGCCGAGTTGGGTTCACCCCCACCAGGTCCTGTTGCTGGAGACTCAGCTCGCAGTCCAAGCTGTGGCGCAGGGGGTAGCTCGCGTTCACGTGTCGCAGTGAGTCGCTCGAAGTTGCCGAGTCTTTATCTAACCCGCGCGGGCTCTGGGAGCGCACCCACGGTCCGCCCTGGTCGCCGCCGCGCCGCGGGTCCTCGTCGAGCCCGTCCTCCTGGTGCACGTGCTGCAGGTACGGCGCCAGCTCGCGCACGATGTCGTTGCGCGGCAGGCACTTCTCCAGCACGCGCATGCAACACCACCAGCACATGGCCGCCGAGTCCCTCTCGCTTTAAGTGGTGCTAACCTGTTGTCTGGAGAAAACAAAAATCGGGGTCCTGTGTTCGGGTTTAGAGACTCGCGGTTAAGCCAGTGCTAACCGCCTGTTCCTCCCCCTGCCTGCCTTGGCTTCTCTCTAGGGCGCTGTGCCGTGCTGCGCGGTGCGTTTCGCGTCGCTCCACTGACTCCGCTGCTGCTCCGGGCTCTCCGGACTGAGGCTGTGGCTGGCTGGCTGCGCACTTCCTCCGCTCGCTCCGCTCTGCTGCCCCGACGGAGGGGCTTCTTTTCCGCGATACAGTTGGCAAATGTATGCCGGGGCTCACTGGCGCTCTCTATTGGAGCGTCTGTCGTCGGGTCGCGGTTGCGCCCTGTTTCTGGCCACATGCCCCCAAACCTTCGATGGAATCGCTGCAACCAAGACAAGAAGTTGCCGGGCAGTGGCAGCCTGCCCTGCATGTACCAAAACTCTGCAGTGTAGTGCTCTTCTCCAGCCATCGGAGGCACTGACACGAACGGCACCGACGCCTCAAGATAAGATAAGGTAGGGCGACAACACTGTCCGGCCTTGTCGGCCGACACCTTGCCAAAGTGCAAGAACGGTCCCAGATTATGACGCTCGTTTACGCTCCACAGCACGGCACGGCACGCGATCGCAGAGCGAGCGAACGCGCGACCCATATCCAGGCAAGCTCGCTGTGCCGAGCTCGACGCGACGGTCGAGGTGACGTCGGGCTCCTTATCGTAAATGGCCGTGAACCGCACTCGTTGGGCACCGTTGCCAAGGTGTTAAACATTGGGAAAGTCGCATCTATCGCCGCCACCACAGAAACGATGGCTATTGCCAGCAGTGCCAGCAGTTGCCCGAAGCGGCGCCCCAAGCCTCGTGGCTGGGAAGGGAGGGCAAGACCAGCAAGCGAGCGAGGGCCGAGCGCTCGGCAGCCGTTGCATTTGGAACTTCAGCTTTAGGTGAAATGGTTTTGGCGGCGTCGCTCGGCAAAGGACATTCGCGCCAAGTGTCCGCACTATGCTTCCGAGCTTCAACAAAGTGATGTGATCGCGACTTATTGCGACAATCCGAGGACAGACAGGAGGACACGTGAATGAAGGTCGCATTTACAGCGTATTGCCGCCGTCTACGCCGAGTTGGCGATCATCATGAGCAGCGTGATGTACATCTGGATCTTCTCCTTGATCATGAGCATCAGCGCCGACGAGAGCGCTCCCTGTGGTGGAAATTAAAGCATCAAACGGCAACATCATTAGCCATCCAAGCACCAAAAGATCTACTGCGACCACCGTGAAACAACTACGTACCCTCGTGAGCTCCGGACCGAGGCCGCGGTAGAGCGCGAGCGGGCCCTCCTCCGTGTATACCCGCTGCAACGTGGAGGCGATGGTCTCCTTCTTGGGCTCAGCGCAGGTCTGGCTCTGCTCCGCGTCATCCGCAGCAACCTGCTTCTTCTTGTTGACCTGCATCAGCACCTTGGCGCGGATGTACGGGAACAGAACGAGCGTCGCGATGGACCGCGCAATGGCTCCCAGCACAAACGCCTAATGTATCACCACAAAACCGTCAGAAATTCACCCTCCTCTCCACAAAAGCCCTACTCAATATTTCCTCACCTCCAACGCGCCCAGCGCCTGCGACGCCTGCTTGAACTTGCGCAGATACACGCCCTTGAGTCGCTCGAAGACCGTGTACTGGATGGCCGGCTGCAGACACAGCACGAAGTAGGCCCCCAGCCCCTTGTAGAGTCCTCCGATGCCGCTCTCCTTGACGATGGAGCGTAGGACATGGAGGATACTGCCGCCACTGCCAGAGCCCGTCTGCATGCGCGTGCCCACGAGCTCCATGGGCATCGTGATGGGCAGGTGGCACAGCTCGCTCAGGTAGCCGATGCCCAGGTCCGTGAGCGTGCCGATGGGCTTGCCGCCCTTGGGCGCCACCATCTGCGCCAGCATCGTGTAGGCGTAAAAGTAGAGGAACTTGGAGGTGGAGGACTCCGCCGCCTTGTACTGGATGCCCTGGTAGAGCGACTTAATCTGCGCCAACTGCCGGCTGGGCTTGGTAGAACCGCCCTCCTTGTCCTTGGCGTCGTTCTCTTCCTCGTCCGGGAGCAGCGACGCGCCCGACTGGATGCGCGTCTTGAGCGTGTCCAGAGGGTACAGGATGCTCGTGGACAGGAAGCCGCCCACGCCCGCCGCCGTGGCGGCCGCCATCATCTCCATCGGCTTGCTCAGCGCCATGTTCGTTTGGTATCTGGTCAAGTGGAAGCGACGCACGTTGATTCCGACGGGAAAATGCAGTGAAGCGAGGGGGGCACTAAAGTGAAATGAACCAATCAGAGGCGAGCGTTATGGCTGCAAGTGCGTGGCGACTTGTGACAAAGTCACTTGTGCGCCAAGCAGCCATGAAAAGTCAGGGTCGAGCTGCTGCGATCGCCGAGACGACAGAGCATTACTACATGTACACCGCTCGACCCGGAGCGCCTAGGGATGCTGGTGTGGGGCACAGCCAAGACACTGTTCAGAATGACAGCCACGCAAGTGGAAAGGCTCGCTACCTAGCGGCGAAAGTTGCCAGCGGCACCCGGCTTTCGGATAGTTATCACAAGTTGTAACAGTAAACTATGTTTCTTGCTCCAACAGGTAATGCTCAGTAGTCTAACCGGACTAGCCTGAATGAGCTTGTATTCGCTCGACTACGGCCACGGAGGAGAAAACACACTGAAGCAATGCATGCACATATACGTATGTCGGCGGCATACCGCGAGCAGTGGCGAAAGCTCGCGATCTTGAGGGCGACTAGCGAAACGATGTTGAAAAACTTGCGACTGCAACCAAAGACATCGCCGCTCTAAGCCACACGCTATGACGAGCTCGGAGGCACTCGCTGCTGCGCTATCACTGCTCGTCGAGCTCCACAGCCCCAGCAAGACAATCGAAAACAGCAAATTTCAGGCACATGAGCCACGCAAAAGGCCCACAAAGCACTTCAAGGTGGAAACGAGCACAATCACCGCATCCTTCACAAGCGAAAACGTATTCCACGACCAGCTCCACCTTTCACCGCTGCAGCCTCTCCACTACCTCATATGCGTCGATCTCCCACCAGCGCTGCAGCAGTGCAGCTAGGTGAAGCCTCGCGCTGATCACAGCACAGCGCGCGCAGCTGAAGCGATGAGTCTTTGGAGCGCGGCTCGCAATCTCCACCTCAGGTGTCCCAGTGCTCGGGTTTTATGCACTCTGATTGCGGCACCCTCAGAATCTGCAGGCAAGTGCGTCACTCGCCATTTTGTCCCGGACCCCGCAGATCGAGAGCACGGCAAGAAGCAGAAGAAGAGTCGACCGATGACCGTCGTCGAGCACGCCAGCATGCGCGCAGCGGACACGTCCGCGCGCCTGGGCTTCTGGGGCCCGCCCACCTCCACCATCGACTGGTGCGAGCTCAACTACGAGCACAGCTTCTACATCGCCGAGTTCTGGAACACCATCAGCAACTCGCTCTTCGTTCTACTGGGGCTCTACGGGCTCTATCGCAGCATCAAGCTGGGCTTCGAGCCTCGGTTCCACCTGCAGTTCATCGGCGTCATGGTCACGGGCTTCGGCTCCGCCATGTTCCACGGCACGCTGCAGCACGTGTACCAGCAGTGCGACGAGACGCCCATGGTCTGGGCCATGCTCGTGTGGATCTACATCGTGTACAACAACGAGATCGAGGAGCTCCCCATAAAGAACGCCAGCACGTACGTCATCGCCTCCCTGACCACGATCGGAGCCATTTTCACGGTGGTGCACGCCATCTACCGCTTCACGACGGTCTTCCAAGTGTTCTTCGGCGTGCTCGCCGTGCTCACGTGCGCGCGGCTGTGCATGCACTACGCGGAGGTTAAGGACCAGCGAGCGCGCGCGGTGGCGAGGTCCTACGTCACGTCGGCGCTCATCGGCTTCGCCTTCTGGCTCATGGACTACCACTACTGCCATACGCTGCGCGGACTTCCGGTGAATCCTCAGGGCCACGCCTGGTACGTTTGTTGCCCAACCCATCGGTTATGCTAACTATAAGCTGTTGTCACTGGTGCTGCTGGTTGGCTAACTTGTATTTGACGTTGTTGGTGTTCGTCGTCTTTGGCCTGCAGGTGGCACATTTTCATGGGCATCTCGTCCTACCACGGCCCGATCTTCATGCAGTACGTGCGCATGGAGCAGCTCAAGCGGAAGGTGCGCATCCACGACACTTGCCTCGGCATCCAGACCATCGTCGTGGAGGAGAACGGCGCGCCCTCGAGCCCCAAGAAGCCCAAGCAGTTGTAAGAGCCCCAAGGTTTGCGTGCGACACACATCGAGTTCGTTGCCCCCGTTACGACGTCGCCACCATATTAGCGTTAATTAATATCAACCTACATAGCGAGTTAGTGAGCCCTTCATTTGCATTGCCATGCAGGAGCTTGCAGGCGTTTTGCCCCATTGGTCGGACATGCCGCCGCGTGTGTCGTCGGCAAGAAAACGACGGCCACATGTTTATCCCAGCAGCCGTTTTGTGCAACTTATTCGATCTCACACTGAAATGAGTACTTATCTGAGACCATACTTAGTCGTAGTCAACTTCCATCTGAGATGGCGGGTCGGATACTTTCACGGAGCACGCTAAGGTTGAAGGTGACCGTAACGACTCCCCGATATGCCATTTGCACTCTCGCCGCGTTCTTGAGAAGTCGCATCCGCTCGCTCTAATGGCGACCAGCAGCATGCGTTCGCCCGCCCCCGTGGGCTTCTGGGGCCCGCCCACCTCCACCATCGACTGGTGCGAGCTCAACTACGAGCACAGCTTCTACATCGCCGAGTTCTGGAACACCATCAGCAACTCGCTCTTCGTTCTACTGGGGCTCTACGGGCTCTATCGCAGCATCAAGCTGGGCTTCGAGCCTCGGTTCCACCTGCAGTTCATCGGCGTCATGGTCACGGGCTTCGGCTCCGCCATGTTCCACGGCACGCTGCAGCACGTGTACCAGCAGTGCGACGAGACGCCCATGGTCTGGTCCATCCTGGCGTGGATCTACATCGTGTACAACAACGAGATCGAGGAGCTCCCCATAAAGAACGCCAGCACGTACGTCATCGCCTCCCTGACCACGATCGGAGCCATTTTCACGGTGGTGCACGCCATCTACCGCTTCACGACGGTCTTCCAAGTGTTCTTCGGCATCTTGGCGGTGCTCGGGGCGGGGCGGCTCTGTGTGCACTACGCAGAGGTGAAGGACCCGAGAGCGCGCGCCGTGGCCAGGTCCTACGTGACGTCGAGTCTCATTGGCTTTGCCTTCTGGCTTATGGACTACCACTACTGCCACATTGTGCGCGAACTGCCAGTGAACCCGCAGGGCCACGCCTGGTAAGAAGGTTCTGCTGAGGTTGTTGAAGGTGGTTTTGTGCTGATGGTTGTGTTGCCTTCTTTTGGCTGCAGGTGGCACATGTTCATGGGCATCTCGACCTACCACGGCCCGATCTTCATGCAGTACGTGCGCATGGAGCAGCTCAAGAAGAAGGTGCGCATCCACGACACTTGCCTCGGCATCCAGACCATCGTCGTGGAGGACTGCGCGCCTGCGAGCCCCAAGAAGCCCAAGCAACTCTAAATGGGAGTGCTGATCTCTGTCTATTGCCCATGAATCTATTCCACAAACAAAACCCATAAATGAAGTACAGGTTAAAAGCTCCGAGTAATACTGACACCGCACACGAACCCAAGTGTTGCCTTTTTGGTGTTATACTGCAACATGTACCCATATCGCTTAAAACAGGTCATACATATCGTCTATTTTACCCAATCTAATGGAGTCCGCGTCGGCCCTGCTGCAGCTCGTGCGCGACGCCGCTACTAGCGCCCACAGCGCGAACCTGAGCGAGAGCGACCTTGTCCATCATCTAGAGAGCGCCAGGAGCCAGTTGCTACGCGTTGGAAGCGCCGAAATCGCCCCAGAATCGGCCGCGATCGCAGTATGTCACGTGACAAGTCAAGTTGTGGCACATTTGGTGTGTCATCGGCCCCTTTCAGCGAGTGTCAAGTGGCACAAACGGGTGTTCCTGTTAGAGACCGCGGTGGCAAGTGCTGTCACGGCAATTGCGAGCTCTGGGGGTGCAGTAGATGCAGAGTTAGAGGTGGAAATACCGGATAGGAGGGATATCTGCAACAGCTTCAGTTGGCTCTTGCAAAGGCTCTGGAGGAGGCCACCGACGCCGCGACAAGCGGCTAGTATTGTGGCAATCATGGCGAGAATGTGTGTGTTGCTGGGTTGTTGCTGGTTACGGTATGATCGAGTGGGCAAGCTGGACCAGGTGGAAAAGTTGCTCAAAGGGTGCAGCGACTTCTGCCTAACGCACGAGGGGACTGAGAGGCTGGCCAAGCCTCCGCTGTTCCTACTTGCAATGGTGCTTCTGGTGGAGAGGAAGGAGTATCAGAAGGCGGTGGAGTGCTTTAAGGGTGTGGAGGAGAGCTGTGAAGAAGAGGATGGGGTGCTTTTCTATTGGTACGCAGTGGCGTTGATTCAGAATGGAAGGTCAAATGAAGCTGCTACCGCTCTGGATAAGTGCATTCGGGCAAATTACGAGCCGGTGGTGTGTTTGTCACTCCAAGCGTTGGTGAACTTGCAAGCGAGGGATTTTCATGCTGCAGCGAGGCAGTTGCAACGTGTATTGGAGATTGACTTTTCGCAGTCGGGATCGTTCTCTAATTACGCGCTGTTGATGGAGCGCATGGGGAACTTTGAAGCGCAGCAGCAACTGCTGGAGTATGCGCTTGAGTCTTGTACAGATAATAGTGATCGACGCAGTGGTGCAGTTGATGGATCGAGTGTGGAAACTCTATTCGACAAAGCGGACCTCTCCCCGCTGTTTCCTGCCCAATTGACGCGTGTGAACGCATCGAAGATTCACTTTCACTTGGCAATGGCTGCGATGGAAAACGGTGAGCATTCTCGCGTGTAGACCTTGTGACGCATCTAACGATTTATTTGTCGCCCAGGCAATTGGTTCGAGTCCAAGAAGCATTTTGAGGAGCTACTTGCTACTGAAGAACTGCCTCAGTCTACTGTCGTAGTTGCTGAGGCTACGAGAGATTATGTTTATGTGCTACTCCAGGTAAAGACTTTGCTGTGTTAGAATGATAACATCGGATGTTGTTAACGTATTTTGAGTAATGTTGTACATTCTAGTGTAAGCTTCCGTCGCTAGCGCTTAGGACCTGTGAGCACCATCTGCTCAAGTGGGAAGAACGCAGTACAGGATCCACAGCGCTGCTTTCGGCGATCATGGTGCATCTGTACAAAGCGGATGCGTTGCTGTGCTTGGAGCGCGTTGATGAGTGCTATGAGTACCTCAAGTTCATCGTCGAACCGAAGATCCAACAGCAATTACATCAGCGGGGGCCAGCTAGTGCGTCTGATGCAATCTCTCATGAAGTTGCAGCGTGCCACACGCAACTGCTCAACAACTTAGCGGTGGTCACAGTTTGCCGCAGTGGCGTTGACGCCGCCATCTCGCTTCTACAAGGAGGACTCCAGCAGTATCCGGACTGCCTTGCGTTCAAATTTAACCTCGTTCTGCTACTGTGGAGAAAGAATGAAAAAGCCTCTGCGTGTTGTGTGTGGGCAAAAGCTCGTGGGTGGAACCTTCAAAGTGGCGCTCCAAGTCAAGCTAGTCGCGTTCGTCTCTCAACTTTGAATCAAAATGCTGCTGCGTTTACCATTTCGGAGCACGTTCATGACGACGTTGATGGAGAAGAAGGTGTATCGAGACAACAGCTCTTGTATCTCGACGCCTTGATTTTGAACCACATGCACAAGACTCGGGACTCCAAACTGGAAGACCGCTCTCTTCAGTACGTCGAGTATCTCGAGAGTTTAGGCACATCGGAGGTTCCAAGACACGAGGATTGAGAGCGTGAAACTGTGCAACAAGTACAAAGCGCTCTAAAAGAAGAGGTTTCAAGGGAAGTATTATTATTTTCGCACTTCCTGTGCCTGGACTCGGCGCATCGGAAGACCAAGAAATGCCCGGCAAAAGCTCTCGTCGTGCCAAGAAGAAGAACGGAGCCAATGGACCGCTGACAGTGCTAACTCCGGAGCAGAAATGGTGGAGGGCAGTCGGCCGCCTCGCTCAGTTTCAGCTCGGCTGCAGCCTGTTGATGCAGCTCTCTTACGTGGCGTTCCCAGCCTACAACTTCTCGCTGGCGCTGTGGTGTTTGCTGGCGTGTACCCCGTCCTGGAGCGCCAAGTACACGCGTCTCGTGCCGCTGCACATAATCGCCATCAGCTTCTCGGTGGTGACGGACATCGTGTGGATGAGCTTGTGGGTGTCCGGTAAAGTGTTCTTCGACCAGTTCTGCAACGCCAGCGCGGTCTCGATCGTGAGCTGTGGCGGCGCAACGGATCACTTCCCGGGGTGCAGCACGAACCAGTTCGCTCTGTTCACATTGATTCTGAATCTCCTGGCCAAGATCGCTACCGTCGTGAGCATGCAACGCATCCACGCTATCCACGTCGCTAACCGAGCCAAACACCGCAGCCAGGTGGCAGCAGCCGACAGAACTAGCGACACTTCGAGCGCTGCTACGGGTGCTGAGGTGAAACCCTTGCCGGAAGGCGCTAACGCTGCAGGTGCAACTCAAGAACGAACGAATAGCAACGGAAGCTCAGGCTCAAAGTAACAAAACCCCAAGAAAACCGCAGTTTTTTGCTATCGATTAGCACTATCCGAGTCAGTCTCCGGTTGTTCCCACCCTTCCTGCTCTTCTTCGTCGTCTACCTCCTCTGCTCTTGCAGTGGGTAGAACACTGTCGTCACTTGAAATGTCCTCGGGGATTTCTGGTGTAATGTTCCCAGATGAATCCGCCGTGCTTGCAGCTTCTGGCGTCGGACTTGTTTCCACTACTGTCTTTGAAGGCTTTGGCACGGGTTTAGAGACAGCAAATGGGTCGACCATGCGGTCATCGGGGAGTAGCGACACCAGGCCGTGGTCGTTGCAGACAACCACGAAAGCCTCCATGGACAGCGCGAAGGATTGGTCGACTCCACCCATTAGAGCCTCGCGGAACATGCGCAGGATGCGGCGGTCGCTGAAGTGCGGCTTGCGCTTGCGAATTATGGCGCCGAACTCGTCCAGAGTCAACACGCAGTCGTGGTTCACGTCGCCCTATAAATTTTACCGTAAAACATCGTTAGCACCATCTTACCAACTCCGTAAGTTTTGAGCTGATAAAGTGATCTTACAGCGTCAAAGAGTGCGGTCAAGTCCCTCTTGATGCCATCGCGTCGCTGCTCGAGTGCGTCCATCAGCAGTTTGAGCACTTTGTGCACATCAACCACAATCCGAGGAGGTGGAGGCCGCTGAACACTCTTGTTGGCTTCAGGTGCGTGAATTGAGGAGGAAGAGGAGGAATCAGGCTTTTCACTTGCGAGCATAACACGTCTCATCTCGGCTCGAACTGCAAGACGGTTGCCCGATATCTCCATGATGTTGTGGCCATCGTACATTGCCGTATTGTGCTCGACCTACCAGTACGAATTCGTTAGTTGCACACGACAAATGACTTGATAAATCCAAGCACGAACCTGTCGACAGTAAGATGAAATGCTGTCCTCAGGTAGACAGCTAATATACCACCGCAACACGTTGATAGCATGGTCGAGAGGCACCCACTTTTTCGTCGGTTCGACTTGTACGACGTGCTCTAAGCCCTTAGTAGCCCCACTTTCTTCGCTTTTGTGAGCTTTCTTGCCTTTGAGAGGCGATCGTGGTGGTGGCCGCAGTAAATAATGCCGCGCTTCCAAGAACACGTGAAGGAAACTTCGATCTAGGTATCCATATCGCCGTGGACCCTTAGTAGTGGAATCACAGGTAGTTTGAGAAGCGCTGCTGCTGGTTTTCTTCTTGCTAGTTGCGTCGAGCTTTGGAGCTGAGTCGGTGTGAAGATCATCGGGGTCTTCTTCTGGACTTTTGAGCACATTTGACAATCGAGCAAACAAGCGAACGTGCGAGTTGCGCTGATACGTGTTCTTGATCGAGACCAAAAATCGATACAGGCCGATTTCAGCGCATTGGCGCAGGCCGTGCGTCTTCAGGAAGTACTCACAAATGAATCTAGGCTGTTAGTAAAAACAAGAGAATAAATAAAAATCTGCGATCAGCGCGTTTAGTTCTACAAAACATATTGGGGTTGCCTGTCGTACAAGTTCTTCCCGTGCCACGCCATCAGCTTCATCCGCCCTGTCAGACACAAATTTGTCGTCGTAGATGGCCTCGATCAGGGAAATCACCTGCTCCAGCGAGTAAAAAGGAAATGCAACGACCGACTTGGGCAAGTTTGAGAGGAATAGCACAGTGTGGCTTGGCAACTCCCTGGGAAATGCGCGAGAGCGGTGAGATTTTAAGGTTTTCAACTCGCTTGGAGAATAATTACGCACCATTGCTGCTCAATGCGGTCAATTCGCTTAGCCACTTTTTTCGTGTGCTTCTTACCCTTAGCAACAGACCAGACATCCACATCCTACTCACGCCCATGTCATACTCAGATTTTGCTCGTACAAGTTCGAAGATGAGTCAAAGTTGCCGTTCGGTACCTACCTCACTGCTGCCATCTTGCGGATATTTCCCAAAAGGGTTTGTTTTGGCTGCTTTTGGAATTGGGCGGCCGCCGCAGTTCTTGCAGGCGACAAACGCGTTAAATCTTCGCCACATCATCTTGTGCAAAGCGTTTTTCGATACAAAACGCGGGATTCCGTCCTGTTCGATTGAAGTACATAGCGTCAGTAAGTACTGAGTTGCTGCAATATTGCAATATTTGTACGATCAGAATTTGGGTTTCACCTGGACATCCCACAGCCCATCGTCATCCACTTCGGTTTGTGAGGACCGAGATTCGTAAACGACTGGAGGAATCGCAACAATCTCTTCCAGTTGTTTAAGCGTAACCTCTTGTTTGACAATGAATCGGTCCTTCTCTCGAACGGTCCGTCTAAACAGAAGCATTTATCGTCAGTAGTAAACTAACATTTTGCTTCGAAGTGCTCTCGCCAAGACATGCACCTGAGGTCGTTAATGAGCTGTTTGTGCTGAGCTTGCAGCTAAAATAAAAAACGATTACCTGTGATTAGTAGGATAAAGTTCAGTGTATGGAACAGTCAAGTTGTACCTCTTCTCGGAGCTGCTTCTGGTACTCGATCATTTCTTCGTGAGTTTTCTAACAAATAATTCTCTGCGTTAGTGCTAGCAGTTAATATACCAACAGAAAAGACCCCGCAGCAACCGCACCGTCAGTTGGGCAAAATCATCCCGCAACTTGCGTTCCAGCACTCTTTGTAGAGTTGTTGCATGCTGCAGCTGAAGAATTTGCGCCTCAAGCTCACGTTGATTCCCTAGTTCTTTCTCAATCTCCTTCATCTGTCCTCGATAGTCCTGCAGTTCAATCTCCCGAGCGCGATGGATGATCTCCCGCGCAGCCATCTTTTTGTTAATTTTCACGCACTCCGCGCACTTTCGTTCGTATTTTTCACGCCAGAGTTCGGCTGTCGCTCGGTCCTCTCTGCGTTGCGCCTCAGTTCGTTGCTCATACTCCCAGTACAGTCTCAGCGAAAGCTCAAGCAGCTTCTCAAAGAGCTTCAGGTAGCTCTCCTCGATGCGGAAAAGTGTGTGGCCCAGCTCTCGACGATGTCCCATCGTGGTCTGAGCCACGTCCTTAAACTGCGCCGACAACACGCGCACCGAGTCAATAGCTCGGAGAATTTCCGGATCGCGCTGGACACGTTCAAGCTCTCGCTGTTGAGCTTCAGGGTCTCTCTGCAGCAACGCGCGTGGTAGATATCGACCTGTGACACGATGACACAACGCACTGGCGTACGTAAAGAGCTCCGTATTCTCCGCCTGTTCTAGTCGTTCTGCATAACTTTCCAATGAAGGAGCCACTTGCACGGGCGAGGCGAGCTCCTTCTTCACCAACTTCGGCGCAGCAGGAGGATTTCCATTGGTTGGCGACAATGCATCGTTCTTCCCGGGTCTAGGCAGTGACAGAGGCCCTAACGTTGTCGGTGAGATCGGTAAAGTCGCCTCCGTCTTCTTCCCCGTCTTCTGGTTTTCAGGCAAAATATCAGTGATGGAGAATTGAACCGGTCGCCGCGATGGTCTCAGCTGCTCTTCATGCACTAGCAATGCCTCGGCGGATATACTTGCGCTCAACGCTTGCCTCTTCTTCATCGTCTTCTCCTTCTCCTTACCCGCCGGCAACGCCGACGGGGAGGGTGGCAACAAATTAAAGTCACTTCAACTCACGGTACGTGCGGATGCCAAAAATAAATTGAAGAAGTCCCCAAATTAACCACAAATAATCAGCTGAGCTCCTCCTCAGTCCCCATGGATCCGAGTATGGAAATGGAAAACCGAGTAAATGCCTCGAGTGTCGGCGTAAACCGCGAAAAACAAACCTAGCAGGTTTTATTTTTTAAGCGCTATTAGTTTTCCTCTCTTGGAGTCAGATCAAGTGGTACGCCGAGCTATCAACACCCAGATCTCCCGCATATCTCCATCTAGCACGCCTTGGCAACAGGGCGGTAGACGTAATACTTGGCATCCGCCGATTGTCCCTTGCAACGGTAGTCAAAAACATCTTTGCGGGCATCGGGGAATTCGCAGCACTTCTGGTTGCCCTTCCTGCCATAAACGATCGCGCCGCCAGTCTGGGCGCAGGCCTTCGTGGTGAAGTCGGCGGTCAAGAAGCCAGAGCTCTCGTATCCCATGCCAAAGTCTACTCCAGCACACTGTCTGAGAGCACCGTCACTGAAGGTGGAGGTCAGTAAAGGCGGCATGTGAGTCAAAGTGTCAAGCAGTACTTACATGGGCACCAGCAGAGCGGCGAGGGCAACAATGACGGTCTGAAGTTTCATTTCGAGGAGCGTGTGGAATTCGGTTCGTTGAGGGCGGTGGAGTTATTTTCGAAATGAGCGGCAGCAATGACATGTTGAGAGCCAACAACGCTACAATAGATACAGCACAAAGGAATGCCAACAGTATTGGCAATGTACCTATTTGTCTGTATCTATCGTGCTATCGTGACGACAGGTGGCAACGCCAAACACGAAAATCACGCCAAATTTGGGATACCGTCGCGCAGACAACCTGGGGTCTGAAATTAGTAGGGGTTATCACGGTTAGAAAGTATGTTTGGTGTAGGTCTTCTTGACCAATCAGATCGCATCAAATGTATTGTTTTTTTTTTGCTGGTGAAACCTGCTGGCAAAAAAAAGAGGGAAGTTTGAGTTGGGCACAAAGAATCCAGTTGATTGGCTGAATAAATGGGCGAAGGTTTGATTCGATTCGCCTAAACAAATCGTCGAATAGGAGCACAGAGTGGTATGCCTAGTAAAATAAACTTACTGTTACTTTCCAACCGTGATAACCCCTACTGTAGATGTATATATATTTTTTAATAACGTTGAGGTGTATTGAGTTACTGGCCTTGTGGCCGAACTTCTAATCCCCCTTCCATCCTCAAGAGCAAGAGGAGTGGGTTTGATATGTAAGATGTGCATGTCCCTATAAGCTAAGCCGTGGCTTCGCTTAGAGAGAAGAGGGCATGAGGATTTCTTGTCCTGTGTTCGTGTCTGCCCATTTCCTGTAGTCATTCATCAAGAAGCTGAGAACGCCCGGGTATCGTCGTTCCACCAGGTCCCTATTCATGGGTTCATCCTGCTGACTTCGTCTGGAATCCATAGCGAGGTTCGCAAGACAATCTGCCATCTTGTTGTGGCAACGGTAGTGATGTCTCCATGAAGCTACGCGCACCGAGTCTGCTAGGCGCCGTGCTCTGTCATAAATAGGCTGTAGCACCCGAGCTTTTGGCCGCCTGCGCTCCCGTATCATCCGTAAGACGAGTTGACTATCTCCTACTATGTGCACCTGTTTGAGTTTGCACTTGTCCACGTGGTGTAGCAATCGGAGCAATCCGTTGAATTCTGCGAAATTGCTTGTACACGTAGGACGTAGCAGCGAGATGCTGCTCAACCAGACGATTCATGGTACCCCGCATTCGTCGACCTGGATGAGTACACTTCCACTTCCGCCTGGTCCAGGATTTCCACGCGATCCTCCATCGAAGAAGCCAACATAGTGCTCGGGCTGCGATGGACTCTCTCCCGGAGATACGATGTCGTCTGAGTTTTGTTGGCGCAGACGCTTCCTCGTGTCCATGGCGCTGGCCCAGTCGCCCGCATTTTTCCTATCTAGTTGGAATGTTGAAGCCACAATATCAAAACCGGTCTGTAGCCGAGCGTGAAAAGAGGCGTCCCGTTCATTTGTTGCTCTTCCTGCCGCAGTCGTGTTGTAAATCATATCCACGCGGGCTCACCAAATCGACGCTAGCGTTTCTACCACGGCAAAGCTCCAATATTTGTTGACGACAGCATGAACTGCATCCGTAGTCTGTAACTTGTGCAAACGGGAGTTCTGTCTTACCCACTCCATTCCGTAACGCACGCATTTCCCAGGAGGATATTTCAGTCTACATGAGAAGATTTCGGTAATGCTCGGTGCATTGGACTCAGTATCAAGCTGCGCAAAAATGCTTCGAGTAGTCTTCCACCTCCTTTGCGCGTACGGGCATTCCCAAAAGACATGAGAAAGCGCGATGTTGACGTGATGTGTGCATTCCGCGTGGGGGCATGCTTGGCGCTTGAGCGGTGGGACCCACAGCGACAAAGCACGGAGTTTGAGTCTATACAGGAGTGAGTGCTGGTATGAGGAGGTGCCTGGGATCGAGTTTGCGGCCACCTTGCCGTTCTGGCCCATGTGACTGCCAAGCGAGTCACCAGTTGGTGCGACGGACACCCCGAGAAAAGTGGCTATAGCTTGATCTAACAGTGGTGGAGTGGTATGCTCCAGAACACTAGGCTCCATAGAGCCCCATGTGTGAGTTACGACATGCGCCGGTCCGTCACTAAGCAGGAATTCATGGTGTGGGTCTGGTGATTTGTGGCTGACAATAATGTCATTACTCCTGAGCTTCGTAAGAGCCACCCCAGGAAAAATTGCCAGTATCACTAACGAGAGATCACGGACTTGATGCGCAAGTTGGGACGCCATCGGATATGCAAAATTGCTGCATTTCCACTTGACAACGCCCGGTTTCACCAATTCCCAGTTAAAAACATCAATTACTCTGGACGAAGCCGGTGCCAGTAGAGAAAAGCGTTTGCACATTTTTTCAAGCTGCCCCGTAGTCGTAAAGAGTGGCAGATCGCGTAGTTTCAGCTGCTTTACGCTGTCTCCGACAAAGCGACCGAATCGTTCTTCTAGGAAGCGTGCGTAAGTCTGAACTCCGACGAGTATTGAACGGAGATCACACACTAACTCGCCATTTATCCATCGTGTTGTGACACCGTGTCGCTTTCGAAACTTAGCCAGCAATACGGTCTGTCCGCTGATACTATTTTCCGGGAAGGCTGGTGCTAGTGAGCGCGCCACCCAGACGCTACCATTTGTCCACATCGAATTTCGGAGATTTTTGGGGGTCTTCCTGCGCCACACTGGAGTGATCATCGTCTCTGTTATACCGTCCTGCGAGCGCAAAATATCCCCAACCACTCTGATAATTCCCGAGCTCTCGAGAGCCCAGTCGCCTACGGTTTGCGCGCTGAGGGCATGTAGCTCTACACTTAGGTTAGGCATTGCCAGTCCACCTTCTTTTTTGGAAAGTTCGAGTACTTCTGCAGTCACCCAGCCTTTTACCGATGAGTGTGGAATCGCAAAAGAGCTGCACCATATAAAGTGCTTAAGCCTCATTTCCGCTTCCCTCACGATGGCAGCCGTGGGCCACGCGAGTTGCGCTAGTTTTGGTATGATAATAGCGTTGGCAATATCCACACTCGCTGCGCAGTTGAGTTCGTTTTTTCCACGGCAAGTGCTAGTCGAACAGTTAGCGCCGCAAAAGCTTTACTCCATGCCGTGGCTGTAGTATCTTCACTTCCAGCCCAATGACCCAAGTATCGGCATTCTTGTTCAGCAATTATGGGCATGCCAACATTCATTTCACGAGCAGGGTTAGCCTGAAAACTTCCGAGGGGGATCGCAATTGATTTATTGACGTTGACTTGGAGCCCCGACCGCTCTGAGAAGCGTCCCAACGCTGCGATAATTTCGGCTTGCATGTTCCGGTGCTTGATATATATTGCAGTGTCGTCAGCATATCCAGCAACGTGAAGTCGATAAGCTCCGGTTTGCCGATGTAGCATGATGCCACACGCATCTGCCGTTGCCTCGAGTTCGTCATAGAGGAGGTCGACAGCTAGAATAAAGAGTAAGGGAGCGAGTGGGCAGCCTTGTCTTATGCCTCTAGTAACTGGTATTGGCGCCGAAGGGTATCCATTAGCGAGAAACGTGGCTGTTGTATTGGCGTGCGTCACTTCGACCATGCGGCAAAATTTGGGCGGGAACCCTTTGGCCCGTGGCACTGCCAGCAAGTAGTGACGATCGAGTGTATCATACGCTTTAGCGAAATCGAGTAGGAGTGCTTGAGCGTCTAGAAGTTCTGGGTTGGTTTTGCAAACGCGCTTTGCCGCCTCGAACAAGTTGATAGCGGTGTGTATTCTTCGGCCGGGAACAAACCCAAATTGTGTTTCGTGGACCAGCTTCGAAATGTGAGAGCGCAGTCTTCGTGTGAAGATGCGGGTCAGGATCTTGTAGTCGGAGTTTAGCAAGGCTATCGGTCTATAGTTCAGCGGCAAGCTCGCATCTCCTTTTTTCTTAATACTGAAGATGTAGCCTTGCTGGAAGCTCGACGGAAAGGCTCCTTCCTCTATCCATCGACTGTATAAAATCGTCAAAAGTGGCACCAGAATATCACAATGATCCTTGTACCAGTCGTTGCCAAGTTTGTCTGGGCCTGCGGACTTCCCGCGCTTGCACTTGCGAATGGCTGCCTCCATTTCTGCTTCTGTTATTTTGTCATCCATATCTCTCAGATCGTATTTGGCCCACCCTTTCTTCAGCCGCTCCACATATTCATCGATAGATTTGACGTCCACGCTACCGCTGTTCATTACAGGAAACCACGCATCTGCTAAAATATTAGCTTTGTCCGCAGGATCCCGTTTCGGTTGCAGTCCGCTCTGCTTGAGATCATGAATAATGTTGTCACTAAACTTCGTGCATATTCTGCGAAAGAAAAACTTGGGGTTGGATTTTCCGGTCCAAGTGTACTGACGCGTGAGGTTCCGCCTCCGCAGTCTTCTGCGTTGTTGTTGTATAGCTTGAAGTTGCTCAAGCAGCTGCTCTCTTAGGTCCGAAGCTCCGTTTTCCCTGCTTTCACACTTCTTGAGTTTCGTTAGCACTCTTCGTATGCGCTGCCGAAAACCTCGAGTCATCTTGCGTCGACATTGACGCTTAAGCTTCCCGAGCCCATCTGCTAGCCCCTTCTTGAAACGATCACAGCTCTCAGCCAAACACGGGGCGTCCACTTCGTCCACTATTTCGTGTACGTGCTTGTGAAAATCACCGATTCGAGAAGAAATTAGATGTTTAGCGGCGGCAGTCATGTATTCAGGCATGGGGTAAATTTTTGGCAGGCGTTTGATGCGCAGCGGTTTTTTGGGACTTTGCAGCTGGAGAGCAACACCGTAATGGTCCGAGCGAATTGGACACCCGATCTCGCTCACTTGCTTAATCCACGGCTGCATTCTTGCTGCAAGGTACCACCTGTCTATCCGACTTGAGCCTACCCTCTCATGTGCAAGCTTGTAGAAGTAGGTATGATGGTCAGCCGCAAAATCGTTCCTTGCTTTAGGGTCCATATCGCCCGGCTTCAGGTGGTCCACAGCGTCAACTAAATGTAGCGATTCCAGCCATTGTTGCAACGCAGCTCGTCCTGCGTCTCCGGTTCTAGCGCTCGTTCTCCTATCGAAAAATGAATCGGTGACGCGGTTGAAGTCTCCCACTACTACGAGCTTGACGTTGTCGGGGACTGGAATGTCGACAAGCCGCTGGAAAAATAGCTTGCGCGCCTTGGGATCGGATGGGGCATACAAATTCATTACGAGTAGCTCTTCCCCCTGCAGACTGCACCTAACGAACTGCCTATAGGCCGTCCACAGATGTTGGCTCCAAGGTTGCGCGTTGCGGATTGCCCCGTGCGGGTTGATTAAGATTGCAACGCCTCCATGACGAGGCCGCTTATTCCTCTGCCCGGCATGAGCGGGTGTCCAGAAGGAGACAACCGACCGTGAACTCTGCTTGTATCCCCACACCGTTTTATACTGCTGCTCTGCAAAAGCCGATTCCACCTCATCCAGGTGTGTTTCTTGTATAATCACTAAATCATTGAGTCCATTACGCTGCTGCTCTCGAAATCCTTGAAATAATTGCGGGAGCTGCTTGGTATAAGATGCAAGGCCACCCACATTTTGGGTAACCATGCTGTAAGTAAAATCATCCGGGGAAAGGTCGCTCTTCTGCGTTCTCGCTCCTTGTTTTGTGTTGGTGGTGCTGATCCTTAGCTTTGGCCGAACCTGTCGAAAGCATCTCCGAAGCTGCTTGCTTCTCTGAGTTTCCGACACGTGCGGAAAGAAATCTCATATCGAGGTCTGGATCTGGACCTGACGAGATTTTCCTCCTGTGGCAACTTTCAGCACTGTAGAGAGGTCTCGGGCTGCTTTGTGCCCGCCTCTGCTACATTATTGGTACCATGAATACCAAAGGTGCTCGTTGTTGTATCAGTGGAGCCGGCCGAAGAAGAGTCGGCCATTTCTCCTGCTCGCTGCCGTGCTCTGGTTACCGCATTGGATGCCGTGCGTGCGAGCGTTGCTTGAGCTAAGTTGCCTCCAACCTTGAGCGTAAAACCTTTTTCTGTTAGCGTTGCTTGATGGGCCTTCGTCATGGAGCTGTACCCTCTCGAATCTAGGAGCCCGGTCGGAAGAGAAGAGAAAGTCACTGCTTTGTAGTGGTTCTTAATAACTGGTGGTGAGTTCTCGCTGCCTATGTGAACCGAGCGTGTAAGTACAATCATGACAGGACGAACTCCTTTTCCTCGTAGAGTTTCCAGCAGTTGTAGCCCCTTGTCGGCATGAATGTTCGCGAAAAATGGGATGTCTTCTGCTTTTCCGTGGCGGTCTACTTTTCGATACGCATACATTCCGAGGTATGTGCCACCATCCTGGTGCACATCTAGTACATATACCGGCTCTCGTAGAAACAGAGTTGCCCCATGCAGAATCGTCATATTCACCCAGCAGCTCTGCGGAACGGGGATATCTACGCTGCGCCTTCGCTCTGAGTCCCAGTACATGAGTAAAGCGTCCGCGTTCGAGTGTGTCGTCGTCGGAGTGGTGCTCGATGAATAACTGGTTCCTTGTTCAGTTGCAAGATCAATTACCTTTGCCTCCACAAGTGGATTTATTCTCGCGAGCAGCACATTTAGGATCTTTCTCTTCCACATTGTTGCCTCCTGTATGGTTTTTGGCGTCATATCGAGCACGTCATTTTCAACGTTGTGCGCCGCCGCATAGATCGCTAGCCACCCACACTGCCCATTAGCTTCTACGTCCGTGATCTTCCCCCCAATCGCGTTGAGCCATACCTGGAGATCGCGTTTTGTCTCGGTTAGATTTTCACCCACGCATTCCACGTCTTCATCTTCATCTTGCGTTTCCAGGAGGACCGAAGGTGTCGGCCCACTATCCATCTCCGTCTTCTCCAGATCCGTTCCCTTATTCACCTCATCTTCAGAAGGTAGATGCGGTGCGTCCCGTTCACCGGCAAAAGCGTCAAAAAAAGAGATTGTTGCTTTAGCGCTTTCGGCTCCGCGGCCTGTTGTTTGGTTGGCGACAGAGATGCCACTGAGCACTCTTGCGTTTTGGAGCCTTGACGCGATATTTTCTTTTGTCGTCTTCCTGAAAGTTGCTTAAGTACGCGCCGATGCTGCTCATGGGTAGCAGCGTCTCTTTCGTGAAGTGGCCTCCCATCGCCTTGGTTCCGGGGCGCAACCTCTTGCAGTTCAGCCTCAGTGTTGGCGCGTGCGCGCTGTTGTTGTAGCTGGACCGGGATGGGTTTGCTTGCCTTGTACGCAACAGGTTTTTCCTCATCCAAAGTGGCCTCTGCGTCCGTCTTGGTGCTGGATTGAGCTGTCTCCAGCAAGCGTTCTCTGGTTTCAGGGGTTGCGGCGTTCTTGTCGCTCGAGCTATCGCCTTCCATTTCAATGTCCGTGTCTACATGGCCGTCAGCTTTCTTCGCTTCGTCGGCCCCCATTATGGTCTTGTCATGGTTATCTGAGGGACCCATAACCCTATCATCATTTTCCACATTACCTGGGGTGACCTCCTGATCTTCCTGGTGCTTCAGTTTCGTCTCCGTCGAGCACGGTTTGGTCTCCGGTACGCCCCAACGAGCAAAAAAGTCAAAGAGCTGGTCAACGTTTTGGATTGAGGGACCAACCGATGCGATCTCCCTTTTAATCGAAGGGCTTGCTTCCTGCGGCGCTATCTTCAGCGTGCGTTGATCTGCTGCCTGCTTGCAATTTTCGGACTGAGCGTTGCATCGCATCTGGGAGTGCCACTTGCTACTACACTTCACACAGGGCAAATTAATGTGTACATCGCTCAGGTGAATCAATAGGTGAGTTTTCGGGAGGTGAATGCGCGTGTGCTTGCTGAGCACCAGCGGGCATATTGGTCCCTCGATGATAACTTCCCATGTCGCCCCGGCTCGTTCAGTTTCGGGTGTTTGATCGATTTCACTTGCAGTTTGAGTTCTTTCATTAAGAGCTCATACATTTCGAGTGGCGAGATCTTACCACGAAGCAGCAATAGTGAAAACCGGAAGTGGTCGAGTCGGAGGACAGCGTTCGGGCGTTGATACCGGAGTTCGTTGTAGTCCACCAACTCAAGTCCTTTTCCATCAAATGGGCAAATCATTCCACTCCAACGCTGAGCCGCTCGTCGACTACGGAAGTAAAAGCTCACCACTCTGGTTTCTTGATTCAGTTCCAGTCGGGCTAAGTCTGCTTTCAGCAGTTGTACGTGTTGTTGTTGTTCAGCAACAGCAGCGGATCCTGCATCGATTAGTTGGAAAAGCGTGCTTTGGCTCAGCCGATCGCGAACAAAATGACCTGGCATGAGACGCCCATATAGAGCGTACTGCTGCCCTTGCAGCATTTCCATGAAGATCGCCATCTGGCCAGGCGTGAAGACCTGCAAAAGGAAAGCCGGGGGGTTCACCTCGTCGAGGCGTCGGGACAACAGCATATTAAGATTTTCACGTTTCGCATCGGTCATCGGTCTTGGCTGCATCAGTGGCTCCGCTTGGTCATTTCCAGGTTGCTCGCTACCTGAGGACTTGGCATCAGCTGGGAGTACACCACCGCTACCAGTCTGAAGTGCGTCTTTGTAGCTTCTAGACGGTCCGATAGATTTTGCGGGCATGTATGTTGTTGGGGCCGGTTTGTTAGAGAAGACGAAGAACTGGATCCTGTTGTCGAGCTCCTTCTTCGTGATCCTTTCAATAATCACCCAGTTGTACAGTGTTCTCGCTAGGCTAAGCGCTTCACTCTCGTTAGCGTAGTCCCAGGAGCCTGCGTATTTTGAGTAGCGTTCACGCAGCTTTGCTGGCATATCATCCGCCCATTCATTAAGCAGGGCCGTCTTTTGCTCCTCGTTCTCCATTGAGTGTAGACTTGCCTTGAATATCTCGAAACGACGTTGCCGGCCAAGCTCTTGAATTCTGACCGCCAATTGGTACACATGCTTAGGCTGGGCGGTGTAGCGCAGGTATTCGATCAGTTTGAGGAACGACGCCCTACGGTCGCCATTCTCTTCCCCAGCTTTAGTCGGTTTGCGCGGTAGTGACGTGTTTCTGGGAGATTGTCGCGTCTTGGGCTTCGGGTTTGCTTGCGCTTTTTCGTCCTTGGTGCCATCTCTCTCGTTCACGCTCGTTGCGGCGGCTACCTTCAAGTGCTTTTTCGTCTTTCTGCTCGCATGAGTGCTCCACTCGCTTTCTCTCGACTTGACCGCAGAGTCGTCCGGAGGGCACTCCCGCTCACTGCCTGGCGATGCCGGAGATGTTCCTCCTGGAACACAGTTCATGCTCGCATTCGCATCCGGCCCCATGGCTCCGTTCGCCAAGGGACTCCCTGGGTTTAGTGGTTGGTCGGGCGGCCGACCTGGTTGCTTCATGGGGTCTGGCTTAGCTTCTTCCTGAGTTTAAGAACCCAGGCCACGCGCCTCTCCACGCGTAGAGCTCTGCCGTGTTCTCAGCTAGGACGAAGGGTCACTTGGTCTGGCCGAGGATCTTTGAGAGTGGCTACTGTAGATGTATACCATTTCAAGGTCAAATTGAGAGGAATCGCGGTTCATATCAAAAATTGAGAAAACCTGAAATACCGTATACATCTATCATCTGACCATCTTCGAGATTAGATAGCATTTGACTTGCCCATTACAGACAATCCTCTTTGGAGTGATATCCCGAATAGCGATACCCTCTGGTTAGCACTAATAAAGGCTCTCCCGATGACCAATGGTGTACAAATTCAAGTTAAAACATCCTCCAACCTCCGGATAGTGTTTAGTGATACGAGATTAAGCTTTATCACTATCCAGAGACCGTTAACTATGTGAATGTCCATTCCGTAAAGCATGCCGGGCAAAGTTTCACCACAACGTGGGTCGCTTGCGACCATGAATGGATTCAGGTCCTCTGGGTTCGCGCACATATTATTAAGTTTGACATGTTTGTTATTCTGGAAGTGTATTTATCATATCAGCATGGCGTTAGACTAGATTTCGCGTTGTAGCTGCCTGTGAAGTACTCACAGTTCCATTTGAATAGTGGATAGCGTATCGTCACGCTTCGTGCCATATAGTTGTAAATATTATAGCATCCAGCACAACAAATACTTTTATCCAGTGCTTTAACCACGTATCGAGTGCAATACAAGCTCGCAAGTACGCATTATCACTACACTGGAATGCTGAAACGATATTGTACCGTCGTTGTGGTACAGATTTAGATAGTGATGCCTCTGGATTATGATAAAAAGTGGTCTAAAGGCTATCACTACGTCTGTACCGTGTGGTATGTGTTTTAAAACACATAATGGGCAAGTCAAATGCTATCAAATCTCGAAGAAAATCCCTCCGGAAAGCCTTTTCTTGGATCCTCTAAATTTGATTTTGGCGGCTCTCTACAGTATTTGAACCGCGATTCCTCTTAATATGACCTTGAATTTCAAGTTGAAATTGTGTACCAACCGCCGCCGGCTGGTTTGAAAGTTGCAACCACACTACCCCAGAACAATCATTACAAATGTGATTACAATGATTACAAATGCGATTAATGTACAACTGGTAATTAGGGGGAGGGTCTAAGGAGGGAGAGGGCCATTTTCAAAAAATGGGCATATTGTCATGTTGAAGGGGGACGGACACTCGCGCATTGGCTCTCGTCTGCGGACTCGGCCAGGCGCGGTGTCTAGAGAAAAAAATATCGGGTTGCAGCGCTCGCTGTGCTCGCTCGCGCAGACCAGCCCCGCCTTATCGGCGGGCGTTGGAACGAGTGAATGCACTGAGTGAGAAATGCGCTCGCATCCGCTCGCCCTCGCCCATTCCTCAACAGATCAGAAGCTGACAAACAACGGACCCATTTTCCAAGTTGGTGATACCACGCTCGGGCCCTCCTGAGGGCTAAAGGTGCTGTCATGGAACACCCGTCGGCGAGACCAGGGTTGGTCCTGTCAGACTCCTTTTGGTCGACACCACCACTGGTGAATCGGCTCCTATTCAACGTCGTAGTGAGTCTGGGTAGCGATCATACCACGTACGAGTAGGCGAGGTGATCCAGTATAATCTAGCATGGGGCTTGCGACCAAGCTCTGATGGTACCCAGGCAACTGCTTTGCTTGTGTAGATGGACTAGTATTAATATCATCGTATTCAAGAAGAAGATACGTGTTTTCTCTTGAAAATTCTGGTTGTTCGAGAATCAACCTCACTAAAAAGACACAATAGTTGACGTAGCGAAGTTGTAATTGGCCTACTTTGGCTCACTACATTAGCTTACACGTGTGCGCGTGTATGTGAGGAAGCGTAGCTTAGTTTAAATTAGAGTTAATTATCCTGGTAGTGCTTCGGTTACGAAGTATGGACAGCCCAACCAGGATTAATTCGATGCACCTGATATGTGGCGCACATGAAGTAAAAGTATACTGAAATCAAGTAAAATCAGATAATAATTTCAGAAATCGCATGGTTTCTTGAAATTCACGGAAAAGTAGAGTTTTTTTCGGTGGAGTGCCAAACTAGTTGAGTAGGATATTTGTTTCCAGAGATTACGGGTAAATGTTAAGTACGACGGTGCCAGCTCTGAAAGGTTTGGATGAAGGAGGACTGGTCTTTGCCGATAGCAGAATGCTCGGTGTTCTAGTTGGTATGCAAGTGGCTTGTGCAGCGATATTTGATCTATCTACTAAAGCGCGGAGGGTGTTCGGCGCGCTGCTACCAAGATAGAATAATTCTAAAGTCTAATACATATTCAGCACTGTGCGCCTACGATAGCATGAGCGATGGCGAGATGATGAAGCATCTATTGTAGTCAAAATCACTCGATATGAACTGACACAAAGTAAATTTTCGGACTGTATGAGGACATATATCGATTTTTTATCTGAAAGGTTATGCCGCTTCGTTCAAGTCAACAGAATCAACAACCCGTTCGCCTGTTCAAGTACACGGCAAGTTTGACAGCTCGGTGGAGACCAACGATGGCGGTCTGGTGGTGAACAGGGAGGTGATCCACGTGTTCGCGGCGCGCAGCCCGTCGCCCGTGGGACAACGTCGGCGCCATGTATGTGTGCGAGTCGACGGGCGCGTTCGCGACGCCGGACAAGGCCCACGCCCACTTCGAGGGCGGCTGCTAGAAGGCGGTGAACTCGGAGCCGCCCAAGAACTCCACGCATATGTACATGATGGGCGTGAACCACAAGGAGTACGATGGATCGGCGCCCGTGGTGTGGAACGCGTCGTGTACGAGGTAATCAACGACCAGTTAGGCTCGAAGCGGATGCTTCTCGTGGTGCTGTTGGTGCTGGGGGCTTCGGAGGTGGCGCTGGCGGTCTTGGCCGAGCGGGCGGCCTCAGTGGTGTCGACTTTCGAAGCCGGCCAGTCAAGAGTAAAAATAATTTCAATTCTACAATTTTTTAGTCGCAGATGCTGCGGCTGCGAAGCAGGCGCAGCAGATGCGTATAGTATCGATAGTGTTTCTATAATGCGTAGTCGGCGTATTGTATTCTCAGTTTATTTAATTCGCAAGTGACTTAGTGCGCTGCATTGCAAAGTGCCAGTCACCACGGCAAGCTCTCAACCACGTTGAACGCGGATGCGTGCAAGTATACTCCAAATAATACTTTCAAATACTTTCAGCACTTTGAGTCGTCGTTGTGAGCGTGCCGACCTCTATTGAAGTGCATTCGCCGGCAGGCAGGACTGAAGTGCTTGAAATATGCAATACCAGCCCAAACCTCTAGTACTCGGGCCTCCGAGTATAGATTAATCTAAATAAACGATCCAAATAATGTTGTTGGGTTAAAATGAGAACTGCTCTTTTTGTTTTATGTTTCTGACTTCCTCTAAATGTAATATTCTAAGATAGGAATCTGCCAACGGCTGGTTGGCAGAATTCCAATGCTATGCATGCCGCTCATCGGCTAAAAGATGCTGCTCTCAGCCAATAGGAATCCTAAGTCTCTATGGACCACCCGTCGTGGTGGTCGTAAATGTATGTAGCCTTTGGTGTGTCTACACCAAGGTCGAGAAAGTCTTTCGAACCTTGTGCGTGTAACCTTGTTACAGAAGTAGAATGACATTGAGTGTCGGGTACAGACTGAAACCTGTCGGAAACGTACAGGCGAGTCATACTTCGAAGTAATTCGTCAGCGTGAAGTATAACTCAACCGGAGATTGTCCTCGAAGGTTCCTCTGTAGTCAACGACGCCGTTGACTTCGAGGACGGCGACGTGGAGATGGAAGAGGGTGAGGCCACTTCTAGCAAGCGCAAGGAGTCTATCGACAGCGATAGTCTCGACCCGCATGCCGGGTCGAGACGCCCTCGTGAAGGAGATGACTCGGACGCTTCGAGCTCCAAGCATTCGCGCGGCGAGAACGAAACTCCGCTCTCTGCTGCTGGTGCTTTAAGCTCTCCATGTGATGTGGCGACTTCAAGCTCTCCGCACGCTGCTCAGGCAGCGCGCGGTCCGTGGATGCCGTCTGCGTCAGAGATAGCAGCCCGTGTTGGCAACACTGTGCCTCCAAACGAAATCCTGCTGTACGTATGCAGCGGTATCCACGACGATGCTGTTGCGGAGGAGCAGCACGTTGATCCGTTAACGAATCAAAGGCGCGATTATTACATCGGGCTCTTCCACGAGCTCCGGTACTTCTCCAGCAAGAAGACCTCTTCTCGCAGCAAAGTGCCTGAGTGGCAGGCACTTTGTCAAAGTTGGAACGCTTTTGTTGACAACTTCAAAAGAAGCCGGCTGCTTACCGCGAGCGGGTTAGGCATGCCCGTGAACGCTTCGAGACATTCTCGACGCGCGGGAGGCTGGAGCAGCTCCACAGATCCTCTGTGGACGCTGGTATTCCATGCGCTGTGCCCGAAGGCCATCAGTGCACGTTGTGTCTTCCGGGTGCGGCGCGCTTGAGCGACCGCGACCTAAACGGGTACACGACGATTCGTGTACCTGCGAGCCTCAAGGATCTCCGTGCCAAGTTCTTGGCACGCGAGGAACGCGACGATCGTGGGACTTCGGGCGCTGTAGGTGACCACAGCGCTCGCACTACCTTCGCGTCGGCAGTGCGTGGTGAGCTTCGTACGCCCTCACCATTTCCGGAACGTCCTGCAGCAGGACGTCCCGCGGCTCCCATGTATCTTGGTGGGGCGGAAACCCTCTCCAACGAATACGAAAACGAACCGGATGCCGGTTCGTTTTCGGGATACTATGGTTCACAATGCGCTCAACAAGCCAGCGTGTTGAGCCGCAGGCGTCGCGGATCGGAGGCGGCGGTGGTGGGAACACGCCCCGGGTATGGTCATCCTGGGGTTGACCTTGGTCCGACGCTCGAGGAGCGGGTCGCTGCTGTGGAACAGCATCAGAGCCGGGGGTTCGCCGCTCTGAAGCAGGAGGTGGCGATCCTGAGGGCTCAAGTCGCTCAGGGTTCGCAGACCGCGTCGGACATCTCTGTCGACGTGGGAGGTCGCGTCGCACGCTTGGCCCAGCGCGTTCACGCGCTGGAGCAGAGGTTCGCTCCCGCTGGGGCTTCCGCTTCGGGCCAGCCGAGCTAGGTGGCTCGTGCTGCCGGTATGGCTTCAGCCGCCCGACATAAAAGGTAGGATGGAGGCGCATGCTAGATGGAATATCTAGCGTGTAGGCGTTGCCATGCCGTGCCAACACCGTGAACGGCCCGATGAAGCGCGGAGCGAGCTTGCTCGCCCCGAAGTCGGAAACTGCATGTTTAGGCAGGTTTTGAGTTGCTAACAAAACCAATGAACCCTTCTTGAATTCATTAGTGTTGCCCCTACCAACATTGTCTGCGTTCAGCTTCTGTCGGTCGACAGAAGCTGCAATAGCGTCTTGGACAAACTGATGACGGCTTGTCTGCGCTGCACGAAGTTGATTGCGTCCGAGCTGAACTCGTTCAGCTCGCTTCCAGCAGTAGGCCCTGCCTCTGCGTTGGTCTTCGTGGTGTATGTGCCCTGCACAGACAAGCTCTTCTTCTTCTTGATCTTGTCAGTGTCTGTGCCCCGCACAGAAACGTTCGTCGTGCGCTTGTCGGCGTCTGTGCCCTGCACAAACGCGGTTCTTGGTTTTACTTCGTGTCGTTGCGGCTGTTGCGTCGCAGTCGTAGATCCCCCCCACTTAAGGAAGGAGCCACCATCCCGAGTAGACTCGGGAGGCGTGGGTGCCTGATGGCATTCACGTAGAACGGTGTATGCCCGGTCGAGGCATGCACCGAGTTGTTGATGGCGAATTCCGCCATCGGTAGGCACTCGCTCCAGTGTTGGAACGAGTGAGCGTAGCTCTTAAGCACGTCTACGAGCACGCGGTTCACGCTCTCGGTCTGCTCGTCCGTCTGCGGATGGTCCGCAGTCGACATCGAAAGTTGACTCCCAAGAAGTGTAAACACATCTTGCCAAAGGTGTGCAGTGAAGCGCGGGTCTCGATCCGACACAATGTCGATCGGCATGCCGTGGTGTTTGAACACCATGTCAACGAACAGACGTGCCGTCTGTTTCAAAGTCACCTCAGCGGGTACCGCAGCAAGATGTACCATCTTGCTGAAGCGGTCAACAAAGACCACAACGCCCGTGTTCCCCTGGCTGTCCGGGGGAAGACCGAACACGAAGTCCAAAGACATGGACTGCCAACACTCCGACGGAGTCGGCAGTGACTGCAAGGGAGCCTGCGCGAAAGGCGCAGGCTTCACACGTTGACAAACCTCGCAAGCACGGACGTACTTGCGCACCCATTTGTACTGGTGGGCCCAGTAGAAGTCCCGCGTGAGAAGAAGGTATGTCTTCTCACGGCCCGGATGCCCCGCAGTCGGTGCATCGTGATACTCGTACATGATCCTGAGTCGCAGGTCATGGTCATTGGGCACGACTGCACTGTAGAGTAATAACCCGTCGTGCACCCGGTAACGGTGTGCACGAGCACGAAGATGCTTCGGCAGCTTCTGACGAGCTTTGACAGAAGGCGCTGAGCCGTAGGCCAGCAAGAGCTTCGCGTCCGCGTCGTGCGCGTACGCGACCTTCACGTCGTCCAACAGTGACGACGTCGGGGTGCTCGACCGCATAGCGTCAATGGCATTGACGTCGGCATCAGTCGTGGCGTAGTCAGGTCGACGCGAAAGCGCGTCGGCCATCACATTGAGTCTTCCGGGTTTGTACTCAACCCGGAAGTTATACTCTGCGAAGAATGAGAGCCATCTCGCCATCCGTTGCGAGATGTGCGGCGACTTCACAGCCGTCCGCAACGACGCGTGGTCCGTATAGACCACGAACGGTTTGCTTCCGAGTAGATACATTCGGAACTTCGCGAGTACGTACTTCATGGCAAGGAGCTCCTTGTCATGTACCGGGTAGTTGCGCTCAGCTGGCTTCAGCTGACGCGATTGGTAGTAGACGACACGATCACGACCCTCGTGATCGTGCTGCATCAACGACCATCCGATTGCGAAGTCGGATGCGTCACACACAACGTGGAATGGGCGATC